>NC_045438.1:42580560-42644618 GCF_002776525.5 Piliocolobus tephrosceles
CCATAGGCTTGGCTGTCACAACTCAAGTTGTTGGGGGACACATGACTATGTAAGCAGCAATTACGGAGTTGTTGACGGGCAGGACCAAGGCCTGGCAGTAGACCTGTACACCAAGGAGGAGCAGTGGAAGAGTCTAGCAGACTGCAGGGACAGAGAGTGGAGGCTCAGTGGGGTGGGGACCGCATCTGCACTGTGATGCAGCAAGAACATGGAGGAAGGGAATTGGAGGAAGAGAAGGTGCTGGAAACCTAGCTAAGAAGTCACTGTCAGGAAGCAGGTCTGTCCATTGGAGCAAGATTCCAGCTACTAGGAAGAGGCTGGAAGCAGAAATCCAGTCTCCAGGGAAAGACTGACTTGGCCAGGGCCAAATCTCAGTTAAAGTAGAAACTGAGATTCCAGGCAGCACAAGGACAACACATCGGAACTAGGAAACCAGGTTTGCAGTTAACCTAGGGCTTCAGGAGTAAGGAGTTGGATTCAGAAACAGAGCTGCCAGTGCCTCATACCAAGCAGGAGGCCACACTGTGGCCCCGTAGCTCAGGGAACATACAGGAGTCTGATGGTGTCATCTTGGGAACACTGTGTTCTGAAAAAGACTAATTGGGACCAGAAAGCAAGTTCCATGAAGACAGGGATCCTCCCTGGTTATCACCAGGCGTGGCACTTGATAGGTCCTCAAAAAATACTTGTGTGTGAATGAACTCTGTGAGCGATTTTGTCCCCCAACCCCTCAAAATGATGTGGAAGAATAAGACTTCTTAGGTAATTTCTGTTTCAAATTAGATTTGGCCAGGGAATTAATGTAGCACTGAATGTTTAAACGGGAAGTGGACGAGCCCAGCAGCAGGGGATTTTAAGCTGGGGCCGCTAGCGCTTCATGGCAGGGACACATTATTTTTCTTCTTTGAAACAAACCATAAACTTTGGAAACACATTATCATGTGCTTGGATGAGACCCTGGCCTTATGCATCATATTAAATGGAAGAGAAGTTTTTATCTCAGCAATTGAGATTTCTGTTATTGTTATTTTTTTCTAGTGGTAATTAGCTAGCAAATTCAGCTAATTACCACTCCTGGTCCACATCAACTGCATGAAGACAGAAGATCATCTATTTGCCATCGTGGAAAGACATGATAATTATTCTAAATGTTAAACCAAATTACTTGGCTGCAAGTGTAGAAAAAGAGAGAGAGAGAAGGAGAGAGAGGGTTGTAACTAATAGTCTTGCTGTACAGCATTTGAGTGCTTATTTTATTTTTCTAAGAAACCATCACACTTTAATTTTTGGCAAAGAAAGATGATACCAACATTCAAGTAACATTTACAGACTATCTATGTGAAATCACATAGATAAATCCACAAATTACTTTTGTACGTGGAATCAAAGGTTGATATCAGATAAATTATTGATGCAAGGCAGGCAAGTCCCAAAGTGGAGCTTAGCCCACGAGGGTTCTTGACTTTGCCCAGGAAAGAATTTAAAGGTAACCCCAAGAAGAAGAGAACAGCGTTATTGAAGAGGCAGTGTTTCAGCTCTGTGACTGCTGTTGCAGAGCAGGCTACCCAGTAGGCAAAGTAGCAGCTTAGAACAATTTTGCAGTTGTATTTATACCCAGTTTTAATTGCATGCAGATTAAAGGGCGGTTTATGCAGAAATTCCTAGGGAAGGGGTAATAACTCCAGGGTCATTGGGTCACTGCCATGAAAAGGGGTGGTAACTCCCAGGTGTTGCCATGGTAATGGTAAACTGACATGGTACACTGGTGGGAATGCCTAATTGAAAACTGCCTCTGCCCTGCCCTATTTTAGCTAGTCCTCAATCTGGTCCAGTGTTCAAGCCCCAGACTTTGGAGTCGAGTCCCACCTCCTACCTCATTATGTTGTCCAAAGTTTCATATTAATAAAGACAGTATGATGTTATTTGTAACTTACCTCTCAGTAACATGAAATGGTTTGTGGCAGTGAACTATAATGGAATAACTGTGTCGAAAGCCTGTTAACTCCTCATGTAGGATTAGATTAACCCTTTTCCTGTTTAGGAAAAAAAGGTGCAACTCACTGCCAGTGTTCATTTAATTTTACATAAACACGCTCTTTGAGGCTGAAGCAAATCTCCTGATTTTCAATGTGAACATAGAATATAAAAACTGTTCTTGGAGTTATTTCTAGACAAAACTAACATCAGAATCATCTGAATCATCAGAATAATCTATTTTGGAAAAATTAGATTCATCAAATGAATATTCCGCCAACAACTGTTCGAGAATGATGTTAACATCAGACATAGACATGAGAATGCTACGTTTTCTAGGATTTGACATTTTCAGCAATCGAGAATTACTACATTTTGTAAATGGAAATACCACTACTAAAAACAGACTGTTATAAATAGAATAATGTCTTTTATTTCCAAAGTCAATATACTAGAGCAGTGCAATAATAATAATACAAGCAAGATATTTAGTGGCAGAGTTATCTTGGAGCAAACACTGCAGCCGCAAGCACTGCCAGTGAGTATTCTTGGGGCAAATGGAATGATTAGGTCCAGAGTTTGTTGAGAAAAAAGGCGAGACACATTTTTTGTGGTCATATTCAAAAAATGAGTGAGATATTTAAAGATAAGCGTTTTCTATTTTGAAATTGAGACTCACTATTCTTTCATCCATCCCATGGGAACTCTACCTGAAGGGTCATTAAAAGTAAAATATTGGCTGGGCGCAGTGGCTCATACCTGTAATCCCAGCACTTTGGGAGGCCGAGATGGGTGGATCACCTGTGGTCGGGAGTTAGAGACCAGCCTGACCACCATGGAGAAACCCCGTCTCTACTAAAAATACAAAATCAGCCGGGCATGGTGGCACATGCCTGTAATCCCAGCTACTTGGGAGGCTGAAGCAAAAGAATCACTTGAACCCAGGAGGGGGAGTTTGCAGTGAGTCAAGATCGCACCATTGCACTCCAACCTGACAACAAGAGCGAAACTCTGTCTCAGAAATAAAATAAAATAAAATAAAAAAATACTTGTCTAATGCTCAGCCCAAATTCTAAATATTACTGGCAGTGAAAGATCTTCCAAAGTCTTTTTATACTTAAGATCATTGATCTTATACAAGTAGACGGAATTACAGAATCCCAGTTTAAGAGGGTTCTGGCATTAACAAATATGGAAAGATTTTCCCTAGCTATAAGGTGGTACTTAGTAACTCCACTATGTTGTCGATAGAAATATGAGTGTCTATGAGTACTAAACGTTATTATATCGGAGAAACAAACCTCATTGGCCTGGTCATTCAATCATCTTCAAAGTTTTGAAAACATTTTCTTTTTAGAAAATGGAACCATTTTTCCCCCCAAATTTTACAGAAGCCCAACATGCAAAACTGATCAAAGTAGAGCTGCTTTGATTAAAAGATCTGAACATTCTCGAAGTGTGTGAGTGACTCTCCAGAGTAACCTCTGAGACACCACCAGAGTGTCACTAGGGTCTTGCAGAGCAGAGTTTGAAAACCAGATGTCCTAAATGTCAGTCCTCAGAGTAAGGTTTTCTCAGAATCTACCCAAAGAAAGCAGGAAGAATGTAATAAAGATAAATGTAACAGTTCACGAAATAGAAAACAAATATATGAGGATCAACGAAACTAAAAGTCAGTTCTATGAAAAGACTGATGAAAATGATACACCTGGGAATATCTATGAGAGAAAAGAAAGCACAAAAAAAATTAGAAATAAAAAGGAACATACCTGTAGAAGTTGTAGAGATTAAAAGGCAGCAAGAAGATATTATAAACAATTTGATATCTATAAATTTGAAAACAGATGAAATGTACATGTTCCTAAAAAATATAGCTTACTGAAACTGGCTTATGACAAAATAAAAAATTAAAAGGACGTGTAACTATTAGCTAATTTGAATCAATGATCAAAATGCTTCATAAGACTCTGAAGATTTTATGAGTTCAATTCAACCTTCAAGGAATAAATCACTCTTACTCTATGAGTTTGCTAGAGCTGCCATAACAAAATGCCACAGATTGGGTGGCTTAAATAACAGAAATTTATTTTCTCACAGTTCTGGAGGCTGGAAGTCCAAGATCAAGGTGTTAGCAGGAATGGTCTCTTCCTAGGTACCTCTCCTTGGCTTGCAGATGACTGCTGACATGGTTTGGATTTGTGTCCCACCCAAATCTCATGTGCAGTTGTAATCCCCAGTGTTGGAGGAGGGGGCTGGTGGGAGGTGATTGAATCATGGGGGTGGATTTCACCCTTGCTGTTCTCATGATAATGAGTGACTTCTCACAAGATCTGGTTGTTTAAAAGTGTGTAGCACCTCCCCCTTTCCTCTCTTCCTCCTGCTCCAGCTACGTAAGACGTACCTGCTTCCTCTTTGTCTTTTGCCATGATTGCAAGTTTCCTGAGGCCTCCCTAGTCATGCTTCCTGTGCACCCTGTGGAACCATGAGCGAAGGAAACCTTTTTTCTTTATATATTACCCCGTCTCAGGTAGTTCTTTCTAGCAATGCGAGAACAGACTAATACAGCTGCTGTCTTGTATCCTCAGGTGGTCTTTTCTCTGTGTATTCACTTCTGGTGTCTCTGTGTCCAAATTTCCTCTTCTAACTGAACAATGAGATCACCTGGACTCGGGAAGGGGAACATCACACACCAGGGCCTATCATGGGGAGGGTGGAGGGGGGACGGATTGCATTGGGAGTTATACCTGATGTAAATGACGAGTTGATGGGTGCTGACGAGTTGATGGGTGCAGCACACCAACATGGCACAAGTATACATATGTAACAGACCTGCAAGTTATGCACGTGTACCCTAGAACTTAAAGTATAATAATAATAAAATTTAAAAAAAGAACTTAAAAAATAAAAAATAAAATAAAATAAAAAAACAAATTTTCTCTTCCTATGCGAACACCAGTCAGATTGGAGTGGGGCCCACTCTAACAGCCTCATTTTAATGCCATCATCTCCTTTAAAGGCCCTGTCTTCAAATATAGTCACATTTCAAGGTCCTGGAAGTCAGGGCTTCGACGTACAAGTTTAGGGGAGGGGACACAATTCAGTCCATGGCACTGATCTTATGCAAACTATTTCATATTACAGAAAATGACGACACACATCCCAGCTCATTCTAGAACCAGGCAAGGATAATAGGAGAAGGGAAAATGGCAGACTAGTCTCAATTATCAAGGTAGATGGCAAATTCCTAAACAAAATGTAACCTAATCCAGCAATGTATCTAAAAATATAATGATCATGCCCAGGTTGAATTTATTACAGAATATTACAGTCACGAAAACTCTGTGCTCAGCAATTAAAACTCATGGTAGTAGAGTTTAAAATTTGTTAGTTTACTGGTTTTTAGTGATAAAATAAAATTTTACTTAAAAATGAATTTGATTTATGTAAGATTGGAATTTTAGGTGGTCTTACATTCATTAAAATCTACGTATTTTTATAAAATGGATTTTTGTTTGGTATTTGCCCCATATTTGGTCTTCCAGTCGGTAAAACTTTCCATGTGCTGCAGATAAATTTTAGGAATTCACTGCCACGAAGCTGGAGGAGCCACATTCATAAAAACATCGCAGAGTTTCATGCAAGGCCTAATGAGCTTCTGGAATTGTTCAGAGGAGAATGTCAGTCTGTGACTTCAAATGTGCTTTTACAGAAAATGTCTGTCAGCCTGTGGTTGCTTAAATCTGTTATTTTAAGACACTCATCAGGAGGAACATAGCATTTCACCTCCTCCATGCTGTTTACGTGACTTAATGTAAGATCAGTGTTAGAAAGCTAATTACAGCATCCTAGATTGAACAGTAATTAGGCATTTGCGATCACAAGCGGGTGTTACTGAAAAAGAGAAAGGAAGAAAACACCAAACGAACACCATTCAGTGAAATTTTTAGGTTTAAATATCACTCCAGGAGTTCAATGGCTTTCTTTCTTTCTATCTCTCTATGTACAGGAACACGCTGTCTTAGATGTTATATCTGAAGATCTAAGAAAGAAAAGGCCTTATGTCTTAATAGCTGAATTTCTGTGGTAAGGAAGTTCAGGCCTCTATACCCTTCCATTGAAGGGTCTATTATGATGCCTTCCTGTGGATGGATTAATTTTGCCCTGTTGTGTGGCCTCAGCCCATTCCCCACCCCAATGACAATCTTGCCAGCACATGCTGCATGTCACAGGATGGACTGACTGAGACCACAAATGAAGCAGAACAAATGCATACCCACTACCATGAAAACTCAATGTGTATATCCTACTGACAGTGGGCTAAGTGGAATTGTACTTGTATAAAAAGGACAGCATTCCTTATGATAATTTTATATAAGTATTTGAGACAATATTTTGAAATATTAACAGGTTTTTTTTTCTGTAATTCTTTGTGCCTTATGATGCTTCCTTTTGCCCCATCAGCTGAGACATTCCACGTTCATTTGCTTAGGAAAGCGTGACGGAGCTGAAGGCAGAGAACAGTGAAGTCAGCTCCTGACTTTTGAATTTCAAAAGTGTAGGCCAGGCATAAGATAAAAGATTGGGAATAATTCTTTAGAGATAAGCGTGGAGGTGGGCCATTCCAGGGTACATTTAGGACACTCTGGAATGACCCTGCATCAAGCATGTTGAGAAAGAAAGAGAAACTTCCTGTTTTTCTCTAGGTGTTCCAGGTAGGTGGCCAAGGAGAGTATCACCAAGTTCCCTATTTCACAGCTTGGCACAGGAGCAGAGAAAGAGCATGTGAAACCAGGAGGGCACTAAAGTGGTCTTTTCCCAGCCTGGGGTTACGTGAGAGCAGCAGAATGTTTCCAAGAGCAGCATGAACACAGCCCAGAAAGGCTGCACACCTGTGACGGCTGTGAATTCAGGAAGGAGGCATGACACAACAGTGACCTCCGTGAGCCTATTGCCTAGGGCTGTGAAGACCAAAGGGGACTGAGGACATCTCAGAGAATTCCAGTGGCGATAGATGACGATCCCAATGCTGCACTGACGTGGACATAAGGGGCCTCCCTGCTCTGGGCACCACCTTGGCCTCCTCCAATTATCCATCTCTGCCAGGGCAAGGAATGTGGAGCCACCTGGAGCCCAGATATCCTTTGCTATGCCATATTTTGGCTACTTTAGGCCCTAGAATTCCTGGCCCAAACAGGGAATTTGTCCACTTCCAGGGTTTCCTGGGCCACTTCCCTAGATCTATTTTTTAGGAGACTGAAGGCAGATTGTACTTCTGGTCTTCCTAGACATGAGAGTTAGCCTGGGCATGACTGTTCGTGGGGTGTGTTGACAGAAGGGCATTTGTGGATATGAAAGGTGCATGCAGACTCTGACACAATGGGACAGACCTGGGGGTGCTCAGAGGAGTGAGCGCTTCAGGCCAGGAGGCAACTCTCTCAGTGCCACCGTGTTTCAGATCATTATGAAAGTATATTGGTTAAGGTTGGAGGATAGAACATATGGTAACTAATAGTTTGTTAGCTTGATTTACAGCTTTTAAATATTTAGGCATATGGGATGGGGGCTTCCATTTGTGCACTTGCCCCAGTCCCTACAAATGTAATGGGCAGGCTTGGATAACACCAATGATAAGATGAACCATCCGCTCCATTCAGATCCCCTACATGTTTGCTATTGTTTAGTAAGTTTTCTAGAGCTTCACCCAATGCCAGGAAAAGGTAAACATAAGAAGAGGTAGGTAACCCCAATTAACTGAGATTTTTCCATCCAAAGCCTTGGTAAAATCCTAATTCCAAGATGTCCCAGTCACACTAGGACTTGCGCTCCAGGGGGCGCTATTCACATCGACTAATACTCCATAGGGGCCATTCCCTTGATTTGGTCACTCATCCTCTTTCTGGTCATTTTTTTAATGCTCTTTCCATTAACCTAGTAATGTCCTTCCCTCTGTCTGTCCATCTCATCTATAAAGCCATTTTTAGAGCTTATGTTTAGGCTATGCATATATGAAGCATAAATGAATTTCCTACTTAGACTTGGGTTCCATCCCCAATTCATTCCAATTTCATTGTCTACATTACACAAATTAGCTATTGTTAAGAATCCCGACCTTGAGCTGGGCACAGTGGTTTATGCCTGTAATCCCAGCACTTTGGGAGGCCAAGGCGAGCAGATTACTTGAGCCTAGGAGTTTGAGACCCAGGCTGCAAAATGGCAAATCCCTGTCTCTACAAAAAAATAAAAAGGCCGGGTGCAGTGGCTCACGACTGTAATCCCAGCACTTTGGGAGGCCGAGGTGGGCAGATCACAAGGTCAGGATATCGAGACCATCCTGGCTAACACGGTGAAATCCCGTCTCTACTAAAAATACAAAAAATTAGCCAGGCGTGGTGGTGAGCACCCGTAGTCCCAGCTACGGGAGGCAGGAGAATGGCATGAACTCAGGAGGCGGAGTTTGCAGCGAGCCGAGATTGAGCCACTGCACTCCAGCCTGGGCGACAGAGCAAGACTCCATCTCTAAATAAATAAATAAATAAATAAAGCCAGGCATGGTGACACACATCTATAGTCCCAGCTACTCATGAGAGTGAGGTGGGAGGATCGCTTGAGACTGAAAAGTCGATACTACAGTAAGCTGAGATCATGCCACTGCACCTGTACGCCGGCCTGGGTGACAGAGCAAGACCCTGCCCCAAGCAAAAAAAAAAAAAAAAAAAAAAAAAAAAAGAACCCCCATGAGATTATCTATTTGAAAGAAAAAATTCCATTTCACATCTAAACTCATTGAACAGGTATTTATTGAACATCTGCTAGGCATCAGGTTGTGTGGTTGTGTATTAGATGCTGGGAATTCAAAGCAAATTATGGCCCTGTCCTCATTGGAAGTCCTGTGGGGGCTGCAGAGCAGTGGCCATACAGTTGCTATGCCTTATGGTAAGTGGGTAAGTGTTAGGGTGATGGAAGGTCAGGATCTCAAGGAGGAAACACAGGGGATGTCTAACTGGTCTCGGTAGGCCAGAGAAGACTTTCCAGACAAAAGGTATCTCAGTTGAAACTGGAAGGATGTTTCTTGGAGATTATTGGCATGTCTTCATTTCTGCTTCAAATAGTTACAGGAGAGACTCTTAGTTCAGCATTAACAGCACAGCAAGTTATTTTGGGGTTAAATGTACATATTCTTTTCATATCTTGAATGAACATTCATTCAAAAGCCAAATGATAGAAATCTTGGTTAAGCAATTTAAGTAAAAACTATTTTTATCTGTGTAAGTCCTATAGAAGTTCTTCAGAATTTTGTTTATCTTCAGAGCTAGAAGATCTATAAATGTAGATCACTGAAATGTTTATAAGATGATTCCCACATTATCTGATTAAATTATTGATTCATTTAAACATTGAATGCCCACGAGGAGGTTATAGGGAGCTAGTGGATGTGTTAGGCCCTGTACTGGACAACTTCCTCTATGTTATCTCACTTCAAAAACACAAACGTGACATACAAGTTCTATGATAATAGCAACCATTTCTCCATGCTCTTGTATTTGACAATATTCTAAGGCATACTTTTTCTCTGCTGTCCCTACTGTGGATGTAAGGCTCTAAAGTAGCCCTAGTTTTTTAAAAGAATATTCCACTTGTCTGTTTTTATCCATGTTACAGATTGAGCATCCCTCATCTGAAAATCTGAAATGTGAAATGCTCCAAAATCTGAAACTTTTTGAGAACCGATATGAAATAGTGATACCATTGTTTTCAGACGGTTCAATATATACAAACTTTGTTTCATGCACAAAACTATTAAAAATGTTGAATAAAATTATCATCAGGCTACAGGTATAAGGTGTATATGAAACATAAATGAATTTCCTGTTTAGACTTGGGTCCAATCCCCAAGAGGTCTCATTATGTCTGGTCCCAAACATTTTGAATAAGGGACAGTTGACCTGTACTATGAAGGTAAACCATTGACACTGCATTTGTTTTATCCCCCGCCACACTATGACGTCTCAGAGCAGGGTCTTGTTCACTGTTGAGTCCGTACCGCTCTGCCCAATGCCTGGCTTATGCCGGTGCTCAGTGAGTGCCAGTGGAATGAATTTGTTCAGTAAAATAGTGTGTTTGACAGCTGTTCACCTAAAAAACCATTAAAGGCTAAATTACTTGTGTTGAGAACCAATGAAAGTATTCTGGTGGAATATGGAAACAATCTACGGTGGTTGGTGGAGATTGAGCACCACTCCTCCTCTACTGAATGAAAACGGTATTGCTGCTACTGGAGGGGAAGTGAGGTAGGGAATTCCCCTGATCTGATTATGGTCCAGGGAGCAAGCCCAGGCTTCTGCCTCGGTGCTGGCCTTGGCCTACACCTAGCCAGACGTACATGGGCTTCCTCCAGAGTTTGCCGTCCATGGATCTGCAACCAACAGCCTGAGCTACAGAGACTGGGTTGGAGCCGCTACCAAGTGCTTAGCCCTGTTTTGCTCTCATTAACCAGGTCAGAATTGCTGGCTGCCGTTGCTGTCAGGTGGGGTGAGTCAGGTCTGTGATGATGTTTGACATCATAGGGGCCCTCTTGTTCTAATCAGCTTGTTTTAGCAGAGCTCCTTTGTATAAACACATCAGCTGAGGGAAGCTCTGAAATGAAGACTGTTACATAATGATTTTATGAATAACATACAACTTCCTAAAATCAGTCTTTTTCTGTTACATCTTCAAACCAGGTTTTAGAAGCAAGACAATTTTAGGTTCTTATAGTAAGAACAAATTTAGACACCTTCATAAGGTGTGACGCATTTGATGCAAAATATAGATGGACAAGGAAAGATTTTGCTTATTAATAAGTCCAATTAGAGGATGGGCACTAAAATATATATGAACTAAGGTAAGTATGTCAAATGACACACTAAAGGCTAATTAGGTAGAGGCAGAAGTGTACATGACAGGTTTCTGATTTTCCAGCTTTTTAACAGTAAAGGTAACTTTATTTCCAGCATTTGACCAAAATGCAGAGGTTTGGGCCACATTTACTTGGCTCCAGGGAAGTTTTTCAACTCTGTTGAAGCACGGCAGGTAAGGCCTGGGTCATGAGAATTCTGTGGTGCTGAATGTATTTGGAGCTTAATTATTTAAATGTTTCCAGACTCAAATGACTGATGAGCTAAGATATTTTTAATTCAGACTTTCAAGAGCAAGCTATAAGGTGTGTCTTGATAAATCGATGCTCACTTGAAGTTCCATGCCATGTATATTATTTCAATAGCCACATTTTAAATGACAAATTTAAAATTGTATCCAAATTTCAAGGGAACAGAGTCCTACATTAGTTCTAGTACCCAGTGAAAGCTTTCGTGAAGAGGACTAGAGGTGGTTTTGTTGTTGTTTTTAAAGACAGAAAAAAAATGCTGTTAGAATAAAAATAAAGAATGTTACCAGAAGGTTCTACTTAATTTAGCTTTCCAAAAATAAACACACTGGTGAATCATTACATGCTGATGGTGCTATTTTAATATTAATCCTGTAACCTTTTCCTTCACCATTCCTGTCTACTGAGTGGGTGGGTTACAGGTAGAGTCACTTAGGGAAAAGTTTGTTCCTTTTTAGTTTTTCTATGGTTCAAACTATTTCTTGTATAAGCACTATCTACTGGAGGCTCTTAAAATAGTACTTTAAAGAATAAGAGAATACATGAGAATGATTCAGTTCGTGGAGATTCTATAAATTTAGATAATTTACTAATCATTATGCTTATTAAGTAACTTAACTATCTCAAATGAATTACAGATATTTTATAGCGCTATTCACGTGTTAATTGAATCTAATTTCAGGCCTGCAAAACTGGCCATGGAAAATACTTTTGTTGTCCCCAGCAAGCCAGATCTGTGAGTCCCTTTATCCCTCTAGGTCTTCATGTGGTGTCTTTCTAGCACATGTTCTGTTTTCCAAGTTGGGAACAGCTAAAGCGGGTCATCCTTTCTCAGAAGGTTTATTCCTTGGTGGTGATCTTGTTATTGAGGCTCACATTTACCTGAACTGCATTTGGAGAGAGACACTCTTACTTATATTTGTATCCCCAGATTGTTAGCAGGGTATTAAGTAATAAATGCTTAACAGCCAATATTTTTGAGTGGGTAATATAGTAGGTTTACGGCAAGTGAATGTTTCTGAAAACACCAAAACTCTGTGTAAGAATCACAGCATCAGGCCGGGCACTGGGGCCTATGCCTGTAATCCCAGCATTATGGGATGCCAAGGTGGGAGGATCACGTGAGCCTAGTAGTTTGAGATCAGCCTGGGCAACATAGTGAGACCCCACCTTTCCTAAAAATAAAAAAGTTAGCTGGCCATGGTGGTTATGAGACGGTAGTCCCAGCTACTTGGGAGGCTGAGGCAGGAGGATCCCTTAAGCCCAGGAGTTTGAGGTTGCAGTGAACTGTGATCGTGCCACAGCATTCCAGCTTGAGTGACAGAGTGACACCTCATCTCAAAAAAAAAAAGATAAAAATAAAAAGAATCATGGCATCCAACTCTGAGGCTGTTGCTAGGACTCTGCAGCCCTTGCTGAAAGTCCTGTGAACTTACTTGCTGGCTGGCGGCCCCCTCTGCCTCCTGCCTGTGTCTTGTAACAGCCCTATTGCTGCCAGCAGAGCCCTCCTGCCTCCTTCCCTCCTGCGTTTCTGCTCCCAGTATGCATATCAAGGTCACATTCTTCTGCTCTACACTCTGGGTCTTTCTACCCTTGGCATGTATTTTCCCCTCTGTGTTCTCACGCTCCATACTGTGGAAGAACACATTCTCTCGGGAAAACCCATTGTAGGGAGGGACAGGAATGACTTCCAGGAAGATAGTTGCTCAACCTAGTCTCCAAGAAATGAAAGATATACCATTCGTGAGCTGCTTGCTGCCCCTCCCTTGAAGGAATATTGATGTGGTCTAGGGTATCTCAGTGGTTTTGCTTTTTCGCCTTGAGCATTTATATAGAAACATAATACTGGCTTCCAGGTAAGTAGTAAAGACCTCATGCATGTTCGTTAAATGATTAAATGTGATTTCTTGTATTCAAAATATCATCCTCTACCCACAGACCATCGTAAAAATAAAGTGAAATCCCTGCTCTCCACAACCCACATGACAAATGTGAGCAAACGTGTTTGGAATAAGGTGTATTACATATGTCATCTTTGCAGAGTTCAGTTGTAATTTTTCCGGGGTGTTGGATTCCTCTTCTGCTATCTGTTTTTCCTGATGGGAGCCAGTGATAAAGGGATTAAGGAGATTTGATTCCCCCATCCCCCTTCAAACAACACAAGATTCCATTTGTGTTCTAGCATAGACGTTTTCAAAGTCTTTATTCAGCATTGACCTAAACATTTTTTCATTTAAGCCACTGAACACGCTGGACCCAGACTTTGAAATGCCATACAGAGCTAGATTATTGGAAATACCCCAGGTCCATTATATGGACATTTTTTAAAATAATTTCTCTACTATTTTATCCAGCAAAAGTCCCTTCCATTACCTGCTCAAAGCCCACCACTGGTGCCCTTCCTGTTGCTCCTCCTACTACCTGCCATATTTTCTACCTTGTTACTCAGCATGCAAGACCTCAGGTGCACCTATGGAAGCAGCAGTGGGGGCTTTGCCTGTTTCTGAGCCTGTTCCTGGGGAGAGGGAACTTTAATTAAGATAACTTGATGACGGCCGGGCGCGGTGGCTCAAGCCTGTAATCCCAGCACTTTGGGAGGCTGAGATGGGCGGATCACGAGGTCAGGAGATCGAGACCATCCTGGCTAACACGGTGAAACCCCGTCTCTACTAAAAATACAAAAAACTAGCCGGGCGAGGTGGCGGGCGCCTGTAGTCCCAGCTACTCCAGAGGCTGAGGCAGGAGAATGGTGTAAACCCGGGAGGCGGAGCTTGCAGTGAGCTGAGATCCGGCCACTGCACTCCAGCCTGGGCGACAGAGCCAGACTCCGTCTCAAAAAAAAAAAAGATAACTTGATGACATGTAGTTTGCTAAGACAGTGATGATATAGTAGGTCGAAGAAGGTGCCCCCCCCAAAAAGGAAAAGAACCACATCTTAACCCCTTAAACCTGTGAATATGTTACTTTACATGGCAAAAAGGACTTTGCAGATGTGAAGACATTAAGGATGTTGACTTAATGATCCTGGGAGAAATGATCCTAGATTATTTGGCTGGGCTCAGTGTAATCACAGGAGTCCTTATCAGAGGGACAAGAAGGTCAAAGAGGTGAAGGCAATGTGATGATGAAGGCAAATTTTGGAGCAATGAGGCTGTAACCAAGGAATGCAGCTGAGCCTAGGAGGTGGAAGAGACCAAGCCAGAGCCTCCAGGAGGAATGCAGCCCTTCAGAACACCTTGATTTGAGCCCTATAAGATAAGACTAATTTTAGATTTCTGACCCAGAACCATCAGAGTAAGTTTGGGCTGTTTTAATCCACTAAATTGGTGGTAATTTGTTACAGTAGCAACAGGAAACTAACACTGATGAAAAGACAATAGGAAAGGAAAGTAAAAGCAAAAGTCTGAGCCAGGGAGAGATCACAAGTCATCTGATGGCAAAGCACTTCTCTAAGAACAACCACATGGCTTCCCCTTCCTGGCCCATGTCCCTGTAGTTATGTTAGAACCTGGTTAACCTTGACTGTTATCCAGTGCCTTTCCTGGCTTTGTCCTTCATATCAGATACAGATGTTTTATCTCCTTTTTTTTATGGCTCCCAGGAATTTTCTATAACCTCCTTGGAGGAATCACTAGACCTCATGTCTCAAAGACTAGCTAAATGTTTGCTGTGGTCCTGACAAATCCATCTAGAGCCATTTAAATGGCTGGCATTGATGCTTTCTGTTATCTGTTCCAGGTTTAGTGGCATGAATAGTAAACATAGCAGATTAGTCCTTTGTAATTAAACTTAGATAACATCTCACCCCTGACTCTTTTAGAACAATGATGGTAGTGGGAGGAGTCAGAGAGCTGAGTCCCCAGTTAAATCAGTCAGGCATTTATTGATGACCCTCTAGGTACTCAGCACTTTTCTCTAGGTGTCCTAAGCTGATCTGAAAGATTGGGGTCACTTCCAATTCTTTTTTCAATGAATACCTGGATAAGGAGATAAAAGCAGAGTGGTGAAAAAGAATCATTCTCCCAATTAATCTGAAGCCTATGTGTTAATACCTTAAAAAAAAAATAAAACTGCTAGATGGCAAGTATACTTTGTTAGGAGAAAACTAAACTTTCATTAGGCTGTTTAAGGAGATCAGGCAGAAACTGATTCATGAGAGATAAAAGTAACACATGCTTTTTAGGCATTTTTAGGAATTTTGGCTCTGCCCGGACTACACTGTTTATTGATTCATCCATCACTTATCTGGTCATGTATACATTCTAAAAACAATTGTTGAGCACTCAGTAGTGTTCTAGGAGCTATGAGGAAGACCTTGACAAGATTTCTACATCTTTCATGGAAGCAATCAATACATATTTGACAAGAAGTAACCCAACTTAACAAATGTCTTATTACTAAAGAAATGCTTATTAATTTAAATTTAAGTCAAGCAGAACCTAGAATACTTGTTTGATGAATCCCAAACAGCCTATGAAGGAAATTTTTTGAGTTGCAAAGGGTGCTTCCCTTGCCAGCCTGTAAGAACAGCTCATTAAGATCCAGCCTATACCTTTCCCCCTTTCTATGCTGTATTAAGATATACCACCCTTTCTTTATAGAATCATGAGTCTGCAAGGGATTTGAGAGGTCAGCAGTCCATTCTACAGACTTGGGCACAAATGCTTTCAGGAGCCAGGCAGGCCATGTAAGTGTGTGTAGCTCAATGTGAGACAATTGGGAGTGGTGGAAACTTTGGCAAACTCAGAACAGATGCCTTGTCTAAAGCTTTCAAGGTTTGGCCTAGCCAAATGATCATGTCAGTGGGCTGGATTTGATTAGACTACCAGTTGGCAGCTCATGATTGCTCATCTGAGAAAACAGTAGTCTGACCCTTTCTTAAAGTCTACTAGAGAGAATCACCTTTTTGAGTATGGATAGCAGGCTGCCCCCAGTCCAGCCGGCACGAGCCTGCCAACCACATCATTGGAGGGGAACTTGCCATCTTGTTAGGATGGGTACCCATCATACTTCCAACTAAGTGGTGGCTTTTGGAGAGAACTTGTGCAAGTTGCATATTCCTGGAGCAGCTTCTCTGTACCAGTTTTTTCCTTTGTTTGCTGGTTTTGTAAAAATAGATTCATCCATAAGCAGCTGTAACTGCCCTTTAAGCAACAGGCTACCCTTTTGGCTGATCGACATGGTAAGAAGTCCTCTGTTGCCAATAGTCAGCACCATGCCAAACGGATGCCTTCCTCTGCATTCCAGTGACCTGGTGGCATTGCTGCCAACTCAATAATTTTTTGAGCATTGGCCATAATAAAGTATATGTAAAGTTCTTGAAAACTATTTTTAAAAATCCTTGAAGTGATAAATAGATTGAGCTCAACAGTGGTAAGCATATGTCACTCTGCTTTGATTTACAGATTTATAATTTAGTCGTCCTTCAGAAATAATTTTTTAAATGCAGCCATCTCCTGGAATTTAGAAAGAGGCCCGTATCTCAATGCCTTTTACAGGCAGAAATTCTACCATGTTTATTTTCATACTAAGACTATTGAGTGCTATTGAGGGCGAAGTGATTGTTTTGTTTAGTTTTGCCAAGGCAAAAGAATAGCTTTAAACATTTCATTAGTCAAATTGAGACAGAAGCCTGAAGCTTTAAAAGAAATTATGCTTTTGCATTGAAATTAGGAGTTCAATAAAATTAGATTCTATAAAAAGAAGTTGGGCCTATACCTTGAGCCTGGCCATTCCTGGTAAATATTATACAATGAAGAGATGACACATGAACATGCTACAATACAAAAGACCTGAGTTTGAATCCAGATCTATCATTTGTGCATCTTGAGGCATATTTCTTAAGCTCTCCAAGCCTTAGTTTTTCATCTATAAAATGGGAATAATAATAGTGCCAAACTCATTCTTGCTGTTAGGTTTAAATGAAATAAATGCATAAAGAAAGTATTAGGCACCATGCCTGGTAAATAGTCAATGTTCAAAAAATGAAAGCTGCTACTGTGGTCTGTGGCCTGAGACTCAGATACAGATGTCAGTTCTGGGTTCCAATTCTGGAAGAGAAGGAAGAAAGCCCAGAATCTTTGTTGAGAAAATCGGAAACTTCTGGGGAAAATAGGCCGTCTTGGGATGGCTTTTAGATCTGTACAGGTTGCTGGTCAAAGAGTCTGATGAACTGATTTTCACTGCAACGGCCAGAGCTTCCCCAACATATTTTTGCAGGGCCAGGCCAATGCTGAGCCTCCTTCTCAGAGGGCTGCTTGCAGGGTTTTGTAGGAGTACAATGCTGGGGCTAAGGCACACTAGACTGACACCTAAGAAATCTCATTTAGATGTCAGAATGTGCTTCCTAGGCACTCTTGGGTTAACTGGTTTTATTAGAAAAGCTAAACATATTTCATATATTGGGGAACCCTCTCTCTATGACTTTGGCAGAGTTTTTTTTATGCTTTTCATGGAGATAGGCTTTTCAGTTGTCCAGCCACCAGGGCATTCACTCTGAGATTCATTGCTGAGTAAGTGCCATCCATGTGGACTCCTGGGTCCCAGATGGGCCTTTGTTTTCTCTCATTCTTCCGCATTGTTACTGTAAGAGAAATATATTCCCGGGCTTTTTATATATTAGCAGTCTTAAAATATTTTGGAATTCAACTCGTGCCTTCATTTTCAGTGGAAGGTCTTTTTTGTTTGTTTGCTTGTTTGTTGTTTTAATTTTTTTATTTTTAATTGTTATTGATACATAATAATTACACATATGGATTACATCTGATATTTTGATGCAATCATACAACTTGTAATGATCAAATCAAAGTAATAGAGATATTCGCTGCCTCAAGCATTTATCATTTTTTATGTTAGGAACATTCCAATTCCACTCTTTTAGTTATATTGAAATATAAAATATGATTGTTAAATGTAGTCTCCTCATTGTGCTACCTAACACTAGTTCCTTTGGTTTTGTTTTCACTCTTGCTCTCCCCTTCCCTAATAGTTTTATGGTTTTGAAGTCACCTCCACCTTCTCTCTCTAACTCTCCCATCTTGTCAGGTTTTCTAATGACATCTTGAGGAAGTTTCTGCTCAATTTTGAGGGCATATTGCCCATCCACTATTTAGGGACCCATATGAAGCTTAGTTAATTATTGATTATGAAGACATATCCTCTCCCTGCCCCTCAAGGCTTTATAAAGCCATGGCTCCTGGAACTAAGACATCAACCATTTGTTTTTCCAACCTCGTTTCTTGAACCAGGGCTCTCCATTCCAGCAGAGCCTGACTCTGACTGCTCCTTTCTCATGTGGAGTTCTTTTAGAGCCATTACTACATAGGAGCTGCACATCTGGCCTTGACTTCTGCTTTTGTCCCTTGGGTAGAGCAGGACACTGCAGAAGCCTCACCCACTGCCTTTAGCTTTTGTTTCCTTTCCCATTCATGGAAATGATCAGCTAGCTTTTTGGGCCTAGCTGTGATTTACTTATTTAATATTTTATCTATCATTGCTATGTGTTTGGAGCAGTGGGGTGTTGTCCAAGTATGGATTCACCAAACCACGTTGGCCAAATGTCCAAACTTATCAGAAGACTGTGTCTGATGGATGTCGCCTCGTGTAAGGTCCAGACACCAGGCAATCTGGGTGTGCAGAAAAGTTTCACAGCCTCTGCATTCAGATGTTGTTAAAGAGGCTAAGTGTGGGCTGGGTACAGTGGCTCACGCCTGTAATCCCAGCACTTTGGGAGGCTGAGGTGGGCGGATCACCTGTGGTTAGGAGTTTCAGACCAGCCTGGCCAACATGGCAAAACCCTGTCTCTACTAAAAATACAAAAACTAGCCAGGTGTGGTGGCACATGCCTGTAATCTCAGCTACTCAGGAGGCTGAGACAGAAGAATTGCTAGAATCGGTGAGACGGAGGCTGCAATGAGCCAAGATTACACCACTGCACTCCAGCCTGGGTGACAAGAGCAAGATTCTGTCTCAAAAAAAAAAAAAATGTGGAAGTAACTAAACTAATTGAAGCTATTTAAAAATGTCTTTACCTCCAACAATTTGCTGTTAAAAAAATTACTCAATGACACTTGTTAAAGCACAGTAAGGCAGGTTTTATTTGGGACCATTGCAATAGGTATAGGGACAACTGCTATGGGATTTTGCAGTCGGGGAGAGGGATTGGGCTCAACTTTGAATAAAACAGGGAAAAAAAATTATAGCCAAGGAGCAGTGTATGCTGTTCTGCCTCAAAAAAAAAAAAAATAGGGTAAGTGTGAACAGCAGGCACACTCCAAGGACCATGAATAAGGGAAGAGAAACAAATGTTAACAAGAAATTCAGGAGACCCCACCCCACACCTTACATCAGAAGAAAAACCTCAAAAGGAGAATGGTTGGCATAATACATAGTCGTGTCAAGTAAGCGTTGGCCTAAAATCCACATAGTAGAACATTGGATAAATGTATAATGTTTCTTGCCCAGATCTTCCTGGAAATACTATCTGTTGCAAAACTTTCTCCTATGAACTGTTTTTGGTTAATAGTTCAGGGATTTGGTTTCGTACCTTGGAGAGTTATATATCCAAGCATTTTGCTTGTCAGAACTATTTGATGGCTGTATTTGTAAAAGCAGTGGCTCAAATGTTTTTAGAAGAGATTTTCAGCTGGGTGGGGTGGCTCATGCCTGTAATCCCAGCACTTTGGGAGACCGAGGTGGGTGGATCACTTGAGGTCAGGAGTTCAAGACAGCCTGACCAACATGGTGAAACACTGTCTCTACTAAAAATACAAAAAAATTAGCTGGATATGATGACAGATGCCTGTAACCCCAGCTACCCGGGGACTGAGGCTCAAGAATCACTTGAACCCGGGAGGCGGAGGTTGCAGTGAGCCGAGATCATGCCACTGCACTCCAGCCTGGTGACAGAGGGAGACTCTGATTCAAAAAAAAAAAAGAAGAGACTCTCAGAAGAATCTGTTCCAAAATGAACAGGGAGCAAGCTTTCTCATTGGTAGTTAATATTCTGGCACTTCTTTATTTCTTTGGATGAATCAGAAACTCAAAAAGTTGAGATAGTCAGATAGGCCCATTTGAGTATCCAAGAGACCTACTGGACCAAGCAATCTAATTACGTGGGCAGTTCACTCTTTTACTCCTCCATCTTGAGAAACAGAACCTGATTTTGTAAGAAAGGATCCCAGTCCGTCCTCTGAAAGTAAAACTGTGTTCATTTTAGCCTGTGATTTTGGAGTCGCTCTGCCACTTGGAGTGGTGTTTCTGCTCTTGTTCTCCACAGCATCCATCTGAACTGGCCTTAGTTACCCTGGGCTCGAATTTCAGTTAGGAAAGGCAGAGTATTATTGCCAGCTATTGTCATTAGTTCTTCTCTGTGCTTCCAACAAGTGAGAGCTTCTCCTAGGAAAGTTAAGAAGTAATGTGACCCAGTGCCCTGGCTCATGCCTGTAATCCCAGCACTTTGGGAGACAGAGGCAGGTGGATCACCTGCAGTCAGGAGTTTCAAGACCAGCCTGATCAACATGGTAAAACCCTGTCTATACTGAAAATACAGAAATTAGCCAGGCGTGGTGGTGGGCACCTGTAATCCCAGCTACTCGCGAGACTGAGGCATGAGAATTGCTTGAACCCAGGAGGTGGAGGTTGCAGTGAACCAAGATTGTGCCACTGCACTCCAGCCCAGGCAACAGAGCAAGACTCCGTCTCAAAAAAAAAAAAAAAAAAGTGAGCAGAAAGGAAGCTAAGACATCCTCTTCTTTGTTAAAACTGAGAGAGACAGTTGCTAGTAGGGTTTTTTTGTAGAAGGATGTGCTTGGTGATGTGTTTGAAGACACACAGCAGCCTTGCTGTTGCTACCTCAGCCAGACAGGCCCGGCATCCCAAACAACATGCAACCAATCCCAGGCAAACATTTTCTTAAAAAACCCAGACAGGGGTTGTGTCCTTCTTTCGAAGGCGGCATCGCACTGAGGGTACTTGGATGCAGGTGCTCCAAATCACCCCAACCTCAAACAAGTTTGTCGAATTCTAGACAAGCTGAGTATATACTCATGAGAAGATTAATAAAAATGGGAGCTAACCCCACCCATATTTAGAAACATAATGGAGAACATTAGTCTTATTGATGTTTGTACCATGCCCACAGCATCTCTGGGGCCATTGGAAAGGGCCTGGTGAACATTTTATAACCAGGCATTCCCCAGCTACAGCATATTAATTGTGGATGTGAATTAAATCAAGGGAGGGAGTGGATTCTCACTGGAGCTTGAGGAAAATGATCCACTTACTGTGCTTTTTCACGGTTGCATTGCCCTTCCTCTGATGCTGGGGAGGGACAGAGGAAGGGCAGTAGTAGGGCCAGTTACCAATACAGAGAAATGGGAAGCAGTTATGTCCTTGGCAATGAATGCAGTTTTTGGACAGGGCTTAATTTATAATGGACAGTCAACATTAGTTTTCTGATTTCTGGACATTTTTCTATGTTCCCCATTTCTTGTTTATCTCTGAGTGGAGATGTTTGAGTATTTGCAGGCAAGGGAGGGAGATGATAAGTTCCTAAATATATAAGGGAATCCTGTGACAAAATAATATTAAGAATTATTTTCTGCCATTTTATTTTATTGTAAATTGACAGATTGTAACTGTGTATATTTATGGGGTATGATGTGATATTATGACATGTGTGTACAATGTGGGATGATTTAATCCGGCTAATTAACGCATCCATCATCACAAATGCTTGCCATCTACCATTTTAAATTGCAAAAATGGACTGAAGGACCGCAGTCCTTCAACTGAAGCCCTTGGAGTCAGTTGTGTTTCAGAATTCAGAATTTTATTTTAGAAAGGTAATAGAAAACATATGCTACTTATTATGAATCACCCCTAGCAGGGTCTGGGAAGATTCTTAGAACCTACAATATTAAACATTTCTGTAGCAAACATGATTATTTGCTCTAAGTGGGAAAAGTAAAGATTTTTAATAGCATCACATCACTTCAAGTTATGATGCTAAATGCATTTTGGAGCCAAACTTACAAAAAACAACAATATTTTCAAAACGTTCTGGATTTTAGAATTGTGGGTAAAGATTAGATTTTATACAAATGGCACTGTGAGTTAGGGAGTGCTAAATGGGCTGTCCTTGGAAGCCAGTCAGTATTTAGGGAAAAAAAAGTGTGTTTCGAATGACCAACAAAATGAACTTTTGGAACATGATCCATTTGTCATTTAAGGACTAACGGTGGTAATAAAAATAACTCAGAGTCACATTTGAACTGTGGACAAAGCTAATATAAATATATTCATATTAGGCAATAGGCACTGCCAATAGATGAGACTTCTTAGCTACTCCTTACCCAAATCTCAGTCTTGATGATGTATCTCTCTCTCTATTATCTTTATTTCCCTGTTAACTCTTCTTTTTTTTTTTTTTTTCTTAAAAATAGTTAGTTTGTCCTAGATTTTGAGCTTATAACACTTACTCTGGATAGTTGGCAGGTCTTAATCAGGGCAAGTAGATGAGGTATAGAAACCACAGTGATTTCAGTCTTATGGGATCCAAGCAAATTTTTTAAAAAATCTACAAAGAATCTTTTTTTTTTTAATTTGTAGAGTGATATACCTTTAAAATTGTGTGACAGAATTGAAATGACAGAGTTAAAAATCTCAGGCTAAAAGTCACTGAGAAATTCAGTTTTTCTTTGAGGAGAACATTTCTGAGCTATCACTGACATAAACAAAATGTTTTGTTTAAACAATAAAAGAACCTCATATCTATAGGAAATCTTGAAGTTACATTAAAAACAAAAATACTTAAACCTAGAAGCTGTTACAATGGGAAACTAGACTATAAATAATTTGCGACTGGTGTGTCACTAGGAATTCCAATGGCATAAAGAAATGCTTAATAAACAAATTGCCTTTCAAATTTAGCAACTCTGGGGATATAACACTATGAACTGTTTTTTATAAATCTGTTGGTATAAAAGACCTGGAGACCTAACTGTACTGCAGATTCATTTTATCGTAGGTCCTATGAGGTCATTATAAACCTTTGTACTATATTTGAGAAAACGCAGAAAACAGTTGTGCTGTCCCCAGCATCTAATGTCATGACAGCCACAAGGCCTGGAACCTGATTTCTCCAGCACTGTGCTCACCCTTGTGTCCTGAGAGCGTAAGCAGTTTTTGATGTCTTTGAGAGTTGTCTTTACACAGCCAAATTAAAGAAAAGAAGTGAAGTAGGGTCTTTCTGTGTTAGTCAGTCTTTCCTGATCTTCACATTTCTTTAGCCACAGATTATAACAGACTGTAGAATCCCCTAACTTCTTTTGACAATTCTTTCTTGTATTTTTAGTGACCTTTGGTGAAAATACTTTGAATTTATCTATTAGGATAGGTGAGCAGAAATTCTGATCAGAAATAGAAGAATTAGTCATGATGAACATAACTAAAATGGAATGGCAATACTCAACTTCCTAATATTTATTTTGAGCAGAGATATTAAAGATAGTCTTTATTTTTCAGGGTTTTATCTGCTACTCCCTGCCTCCTCCCCCAACAACAACCAAAACACTTTAAAATTTTAAATTGAAAAGTTGCCCAGTCATTCAGTGATGTCAGTGATAAAGGCTGAACCATATTTAGACTAACCCCAAGGAAAGGATAATGTATTGTATTTTAAAATGCTCCTTTTTACCTTTTCATAACCAGTGCTTCTTCCTGCTCCTGTTTGCCCTGGCATCTTTTGGAAAGCTCTGTGTTTTGCATAGCATGTGCACTTTTTTTCCCTGAAATGTGCAACACATTCAACATTGCAGTGATTTTTTTTTCCCCTCCTTAGCTCAGAGCAGAGGTGGAACCCCCAGGGGATTCAAGTACCCACTTGATAGGCTCAGTCCCTGTTAATCAGCCTGTAATGGAGCTAATGGCTGTTTGTCATCCTTGGAGATATAAATTTCCTGGCGGTGTCTCCTGCAGACAGTGCATGAAGTATGCTCAGTGTGCCAGCAAGGGCTGATAATCAGCAGAAGGACAGGGTGCTTCGTTAGTCAGAAGAGCCAGGGTTTTCTGGCTGCCAGGCTACAGAACTTGCCTCGCCACTCTTGAGACATGGACAACGTCGGTAGGTAAAACAAGCATGAATTCTTCATAGCTGCTGGCTTGCTTTGCAGCCCGCATCCTTTGCTGCGGAAGGTTTGCCTATTTGTTGCTCTCGTTTCGCACTTAAATGTTCAAGACTGGGACGCGTGTAATATGTCTACCCCGATGCATTGTCCACAAGACAATTAGTGTTTACTTTGAAGTTTAGGAACTGGGAATGCAGACTGTCATTCCAAATTCACCTTTTGTGAAGACTACTGCTATTTTATTTAGGCTGCAGCAAGTGTGGTGTTTGATTCTTTTGTGCTCAGAGCAGTGGGTGGAAAATGCATACAATTAGTGAAAAAAACTATTACTAAGGGATGGCACGAGGTAGATGGAATTAAGTTAATGAGCTGAGCAAAAATTCTGTATAAATATTACAATATGCACAGTGTAACAGCATAAGAGCGCTTTGGTCTGATGCTTTCATCTTCATCGTTAGGATGCAATGTCGAAAATGTTTTGATAGCCTCTGATATTTTAATTTCAGAGTAGAGACATTAGTGGTCAATCATGAACCTTTAAAAATGTATTTGTTTTTAATATCTTTACTTGATAACTAGATAAATATGATGGTTGAAGTATTTTAATGTCAATTAAATAATTAGCATAAAATTATTAGGTGGAACTTTTTTCTGTTTACTTTGCTGTATTGAACTTTTAGAGGAGATATACTGTGAGATCATGCCCCATTTCAGTGTTATTGGCACTCAAGCAGAATTCTCCCAGCTGTGTTATGGATTATCTGTCTCCTGAAGCTCATTAGTTCAGTTACTCAGCTGGTATCAGCTTGAAGGTGATGCTTCCCATGCCTTGAGACACGGTCAGCTCTTCTAAGAGGTTACATCATTTAAAACACATTCTACAAGACCACCCATTGGTGGTGAAACGTATTTGTTTATGAAATTGAGCTAGTTCAGTCCTCAGTGCAGGTAGCATAGACAAGCAGAGATTTTAAAGTCAGTGTGTATTAGGTTCTTTTATGAAATAGCTTACCAGGAACAAAACTCTGTGACTAACATAATTTGGTCATTGCCACTGAAGATATTGAAATAAAGTGAAAGAGTATAGTATCAGGGATGAAAGGTGGTGGAAGAAATGAAACAAGTGTAAGGATGTGTGTATAGTAGTAGCAGGAGGAAAGCTGGATGCATGCATATGGATTATACCGCCATTCTGATCATTTAGAAAATACACCATAGGACTTATCATAAAAGCAGGTAGGCATGGTATTCCATGACAAGGCACAATTTGAAGATCAACCAAAAGCTTCTCTAATTACAGCAATAGAGTGAGTAAAAAATAAATAAATAAACTTAGAATCTCTAATTTAACCGCATTTAAAACTTCTGCCACCCACAATTTATTATACTGAAATTCTGGCAGAATAATCACTTTAATCCAAGTAAATGCCTTTTTAAACTGACTCATATATTTATTTAAAGGCCATTTAAAAAAAGGAAAGAAACTCCTGTGGCAGACTTTATGTAGGCTTAAAAATGCTAAGGGTTATTTTTCTTTTTTGGGTAACTAGAGCTTTGGGGGATGTTTTCACAATTTTTAGTTATGTTATTAAATGCAATTAATAAAATACCTCTGCTCTTGATGAGTTTAAGATTATTTAAACACTGTGGAGAGTGGCTTATAAACTAGCAATTTCTATATCATTTCAAATTTTAGATGTAATCTCAAATATAGTCATAGATACCTTTGAATAGAATAACAGGTTTTAAATCACATAATTTGAGTATTTCAGAAATAGCCTGCTTCTTATAATGGCTTATAATTGGCTGTCAGTGATCACTTTTCATGGGTTTTTTGATGAGGTAAGCAGCCTCTCTTACAAGAGGAAAATGTAAACATCCATTACATACACACATTTCAATGCATTATATTGACTGTTAAGGAAAGCATTTAAGATAGTACTGGTAGGTGACAAAAAAAAAATCTGAAATAACTTGGAGCACTACAGTTTATCCAAATTAATTTAAAGAAGATAATAATGTTGAGTATTTGCCTAAATTTTTCTAATCAAAAATGGGTTGAGTCCATGGATTTCAGAGCTAGTAGTTTAGAGCTGGGCACTAGTACTAACAACTGGATCATTAGTTTCAAGGAGCCAGGCTTTCTTCCAGCAAGGCTTTCTGCGTGGGAGTTTGGATAATTGACAGGCAGAAGCACAGCAATGGCCCCACACGGGTTGAATGTCCCTCATTTATTCAAGTCAGATAGAACACTGCATCAGGATATTTGTGCATGGTTTCTGCTGTTAATAAGTAAAGAAAGATGCACTGCTTGGGACTCTGGCCCTTTTGGTGGGTGTGTGTACATTTCAGCTATCATGCCATTGTGAATCCGTCCTTTCTCTCCTTAGCAGCAAAGAGCTGACATTCCTAATATCTCGGAGAAGGAGACATCCCTTCCCCATAATTGCTGGCTTACGTATTCCTTTAAAAGCTTTTCCTGGAATAACAATAAAATATTTATCAAACTGTGTGTGTGGAATATGTCAGGGCAATTTTAGCAATATCTAACATTTTCTTCTTTTTTTCAAACGGCTATTTATTCTTAGAAGTTATATAACAAGTCGAATAGATGGTGCTTTAGAATGACAAACCCGTGACTACAAGTACCATCAGCGTTCTGCCAGTGCCACTATCCTCACCTCCATTAAGTGGTTCTTGTGAATGAATTGTGGTAAGACATTCGGAGGCAAAGTTGATTGGTGTGTGATTTTTTTTTATCTGAAACACAATTTTTGAAATGTAATTCCAGTTCTACAGTACAGCATACTGTAAAAAAAAAAAAAAAAGTTCTGCAGAATTTATTGTTTCGGGTTTTCCCTACTTGATATCAAGATATTTCAGTTACCATGTGTGGGTTGAAAGAGCCACACTCATCTGGAGGGGAGGTGGCAGCTGCTGAGAGCCCCCGAGCCTTCACTGTGCATTCTAGCTCAGTGGTTCAAAGGCTTTTGACCATTGATGTACAATCATTGAGTTTGAGAACGTCACAGTCTGCCAGCTCCCTGCAAAAGAGACTCGAGAGCTCTTTGGAGTCAGACTGAGGAAGAGTTTGGAGTGGAGTAGTCGAGAGCGTCAGATAATTTTAGGTGAATGTTGGCTCTGCCACCTGTCATCCCAGTGACTGTGAACAAGTAATGGAAACTCTAGGCTTTTAATTTTCTCATCGGTAAGTGGTGACAATAATTGTACCCATCTCATATGATTGCTGTGAAGAGAAAATAAGATAACTCCTGTAAAGCTTTTGGTACAATGGCTGGCATATGGCAACATACAATGCATGTTGGCGTTTTAGAGAGCCATCAAAAGATTGAAGCAGATTGCTTTATGAACAAATAAATATATGCTCCAGCAGCATGGCTCTGAAAGAGGTGCGGATGACAGTGTGGGAAAGTGAGCAATTCTGAGCAAAGAGACTAGTCAAGTGGCTGTCTCAGAAGTAGAATTGGAAATTAATGTGGGTGGTGCAATGGGCATGGGGTTGGGGGATGCATTGGATATACATCAGCAGAGCACGATGAGTGGAGTTTTAGGTAGGGAGAACTGCAAAGTCAAAACCCTGGAGGTTTCCAGTTAGAGAATTTAAGACAATAGTCCTGCACTACTGAACACAAAATGAGTTTTAAGAGAAAGACAATGAGTTCCATTTTGACATTGTTGGGTTTGAAATACCTTGTGTGTTGCCCACTAGCCATAGTAGTTGGTTCACTGATGACTTAAAGGATTAAAAAGGATTCCTGCCCCTCTCCCTCCAGTCTGTGGGAGATCCTATGGAACGTTATAGAGAAAGGAAACTTTCAAATGCTTCATCTTTTTTTTATAGATGGAAATAAGACCAGGCAAAGAAACACATACTCCTAAGCATTGAAATAATTAGGGTCAAGGCCAGGCTGTTGCATAAGAAAATGTAAGCACAAAGACATTTTATTTCAAGCTGGTTCAAAACTTTAGCAGCCGAAGTTGTCATGCCAAAGTTCCTGAACAGCTGAAGATAGTGATTCAGGAGAAGGGTTACTGAATGGGGCAGACATCCAATAACAATGCATATGTTTTGAAAGAGGATGCTTTCTAGAATATTTGACTATGTTTGCAAACTCTATTTTATGCAATAAAATTTTTTTTTCCTCTAATCCTCCACTTTCATGATATCTTGGTCTTGCTATCTATAATTCTGCCAACCATGATACTTTTTAGAAATGTATTAATGTTATATACACACACATACATACATAATATGTACACATACATTTGCATGTGTATTGTTAATATATGTACCTATGTGTGGATTCTTTAACTAGGGGATTGTCAGTCTCGATGTAGGGGAATGTAATGTTGCTATCTCTTCTAAAAAACTTAATACAAAATTAGAACATATTTTCTTTTTAATTAAAAAAGAAATT
The DNA here is from genome assembly GCF_002776525.5 of Piliocolobus tephrosceles. Classification (NCBI taxonomy): domain Eukaryota; kingdom Metazoa; phylum Chordata; class Mammalia; order Primates; family Cercopithecidae; genus Piliocolobus; species Piliocolobus tephrosceles. Next base: position 42,609,243 of record NC_045438.1, read on the forward strand.
CATTCTTATCCTCTGAAATGCCCCTTATGTTGTAAAGATTATTATTTAAAATGTTAACTACCAAGCAAATTACAGTATTTTCCTTTGAATTTATTGTGAAGCCCATTGTGCTATTTTGGCATTTTATATTTCACAAAATAAATATTCTTAGAAGCATCCAGGGTTCATGTAAAGATGTTTTTCTAAGCAAAAGTTAAAAATTGATAAATAATCTCTTCTTTGGAACATCTGTTTTCAAAATGCTAGTATTATTATCAAAATAACTGTTTGAAAATAAAAATGCCAAAAGGAAAAATAAGTTCATATATAAACATAGAAGTACTGTGAAAGTGGGACTAAATTATCTTCCTAGTTTTACTCTAATAGTGAGTGACTGTGACCTCCTGAGAGTAAACTGACAGTCATGGCCCAAGAGTGTGCACAAGCAGGACAAAGTCTTTGTTCCTGAAATTAAGTTTTTACTATTGTTTCAGGATCACTGGAATTGGTTCTGAGTGTTTCTTTCTTTGCAACCACTCATCTTTCCAAAGGCAGAATGAATTGTGATTTTTCTGTATCACCAAGATGAAATAGAAATGCTTGTCAAATGGCTTCTGTCGAGAACAACTGTTAGAAAAGAAAGAAAGCACAAGCCAAAATGCATTTTGGTGATAGAAAGAAGAATCAGTAATCAACATTTTCTAAATTATATGCCATTCCATATTAATTCCATAGGTTATTCAATAAACTCCCCACCCAACCTCCACACGCAAAGAATTTAGCATTCAGGCAATTTTAAGAATTGTTGAGTTTAACAGCATTCAACAGGTTTCTTAGTATGTTAAGGAACATGCTGAGGCTGGGCGTGGTGGCTCACATCTGCAGTCCCAGCACTTGGGGAGGCAAAGGCGGGTGGATCACAAGGTCAGGAGTTCGAGACCAGCCTGGCCAACATAGTGAAACCCTCGTCTCTACTAAAAATACAAAAATTAGCTGGGTGTGGTGGCACATGCCTGTAGTCCCAGCTACTTTGATGCCTGAGGCGGGAGAACCGCTTGAACCCGGAAGGCAGTGGTTGCCGTGAGTCGAGACCATACCATTGCACTCCAGCCTGGGTAACAGAGTGAGACTCTCTCAAAAAAAAGAAAGATGCTGATAGAATTGGCATATAATTTCCTGTGGGTACTAATATTTGTTGTGAATTCCTAAGATGGAATATAGAATGCAGCATTTCCCAATCATATTAACCTCAGGTTCTCCAGGGGATACCTAGTTACAAGGTAGGTAACTCCAATTTGGAATGCACTGTTAAGATCCCTTCATTCTCAGTTTCCCTTTCCGTTTTTACCTTGTTCTTCCTCTCCTGAGTTCTTCTCAACTTCCTGTTTCCAAATATAGGAAGTCATTTTTGGTAACTAGCAAAGTTATCAAAAGGTTACTTTTGGTAAAGTAACTTTTAACATAGATATTTAATTTCTAAACAATCAAGCATTGATACTTCCATAAGTATGTACCTTTCATGTACATGAAATTCCACTGCACATGTATATGAATATGTACATTTCATGATCTTACTTCCATAAGTATCAGTGCTTGGTTGTTTAGAAATTAAATATCTGTGTCATCTGTGTCTAGGATTTCTCTTCTCTTTCCTTGCCTCTAACATTTCACTGCTTATAAACATCATCATCCCATGAAGTGAAGAAGGAAAGGGAGCTAGGCCTTAAACCTGCTTTGGAAAGGAGTGGAATTCAATGACGGCTATGAGATTGGGGGCCATGCACAGATTTTATGTATCCAAATATAACAAGTCACATGAAATATTAAAAATAGATGATGTGAGATATTATACGTAAAAAGTCAACTTCAAAGTTCTATTTTTGTAAATCAGGTACGAAGAACATATATAACAAAGGCAAATCATATTTAGCTAAATGTCAAATGTCTTAAAAGGAAGGAATCTTACTTATTTGAGTGTCTTTTATGTCCTAGGCGTCAAGTTAGGTATTTTACACATGTCACATCATTAATACTTGCAGTCACTCTGTAAGTAAATATCTCCCCCAAGTTACACATAAGTACCTGAGGCTGAGATCTCGCCCAATAAATAAGCCAGTGGTTTATAAACTTGAATCCAGCCTTTTGTAACAATAGCAAAATTCAACTCATCACTTTTCATGTTGTCTTATTGCTTTGAGAGTGGGGATTCTTGGTCTTTGTGTTTTCCACAGCATTGAGCACAGTGCTTGGGCTATAGTAAGTGTATAGTAAATGTTTGTTGAATTAAATCAACAAACATTAAATGACGTTTAATTAAGTTGGAGCAATTTTTTAAAAAGCAAATTAATTTGGAAACATCAGTGTCATATGATCTTATTATACATCTGAATACCCTCTTGGATAGAAGTTAGTACATGGGTAAGACAAAATATAGTTGTGAAGTGTTCCTTTCATGAACATTCAAAAATTTATGGCAATTTATAAAATAGAATGCTTTTTGATAGAGCCCACCTGTGAAATCTGTTACCATTGTAAAAAAAATTATTCAAAATTTTCGTTTGAAGGATGTGATAATATTACAGTCATTAACAGAAAGTATGGAAAGAGGCTTCCCCATATGTTTTTAATGATATTTAAATGAAATGCAGACACACCTTTCTGGAATATGAAAGAATTTTACTTTTTCTCTCTTCTTCTTCCAGAGAGATCATAATTAGAGGAAAGACCACTGAGTAACTCTGCCTTGGTCTCATCTGACCACACCTGTGCCTGAATAGTCCTTTTTCTTTCACTAGTAATGCTAAGACATTACATTTCACGTGACTCTTTCCAAACTCTATATTACTCTGTGAACCACTGCAAGATTTGACAAACACACAGTGAAACAATAATCTCATTTAAATTTTGATATTTATGTCAAGAGAAGCCATAGTTTCAAAGTTTCAGTTTCAGGTTTCAGAGCTATGGTTTCAAAGTTTCAGGTTTTCCTACCATTTGGTATAAAGTATCTGCCTAATAGTTTTGATAGGTAGCTCTTTTATTATTTTTATAGATAATTCCGAACATCCAGCTATCTCCCTAAAATTACATTTTGAATTTTTTTCACATAAACCAATTTTTTTCCAAATATTTAATGTTCTAATTAAGAATAGTGATTGAAATTGTGCCTCAGGACTGGACTTTAGAATCATGATTTCCCTTCTTAGACCTGAATCATTCGGTCCCTGCTCAGCATTTATACCTTTACAGGTGTCAAGTTCAAATCCTTATATTTATTGTTATTAGTAACGATTATATTTGACCTGTTGACCTATATCTTCCATGTATCCTCTACATCCACCAGTCTGTTCCACTGTCTGTTCTGTATCCAGAAGAGCATTTGTACCTTCATTCTTGCCCTTCTTCCCACCTAGAACACCTTCTCCTCCTTGCTATTCAGTCATTAATTCATCCATATATCCTGGTGATGTTTCCTGGTCACCCACTCTGTGCCACGCAATGTCCTAGTTAGTGTGGATACGAGAGAATGAGATAGAGCTTCTGTCAGCATGCTCCTTCCTTCTAGTAGAGAAAGCAAAATTAGTAATGAACAGACAAAATGCTTGGGGTTGTGATTAGTGCTGCCAAGTCAATCAAGTGGTATTTGGATAGAGAATGAGGTTGGGGTGGAAGCTACTCCAGACTCGGACGCCCCCAGATAGGACGTTGACTGGGAAGCCTGAGCAACAAGGCCAGTGTGGCTGGGTGGGGCCTGATGAGAAGTAGCGGCCTTAGACCAATTTGGGAGGGCCTTGAGTCTTGGCCTCTGTCCTACCAGCTTTCAGGAGCCTTTGAAGGGTTTTACAAGATTGGGAAGAATGGACTGGAGAGAAGCAAGAGTGGAAGCTCCTAAGAATGAAATCCACTTAGAAGGCTCTTGATGGAGGTGGTGGCAGTGGGGAAGGGGAGAGGAAACTTACTGCAATCCCAGCCCTATGTCAAGGCCCAGCACATATCCAGTCTTATAAGGTCTTCCCAACTGGTCTCCAAGCCCTGAATTTTCTCAGGGCATTGATGGGATTCAACACCCAGTTTTGTACTTACTGGAAGTTCATCTGAGATTACTCTCCTTTTGAGTCTTTCCTTCCCAACCAGGTTTAAAAGTCTTGAGGGCAGATGCCACATCTTAGACATCTTTTATGTCTTCCAAAGAGTTAGAGTAGTCATTCTCAACTCTAGTCACTCATTAGAATCACCTGGAAATCTTTTAAATAACCATCTCTGTGCCCCACCCTAGACAAATTCAATCAGGGACTTTAGAGTGGGGTCAGGACATTGGTATTTGTTTAAAAACTCCCCACTATATTCTAATGAGCCATGAGGGTGACAATCATTGTGAGAGTCCTCTCTCTTTCTCTCTTTTTTTCCCCCTTTCTCTCCCTCCTTCCTCACTCCAGTCTAGCAGGCCAGTCTAGCTGAGATTTTGTGCTTGGGAATTATCTGCTTCCAGGTGAGATGTGAGGCTGTGAGATTAATGAGACCTCCAAGGAAATGGCTGAAAGAAAAGAGCAGAGGTGAAATACTGCTTCCAGGCAATGTATCAGGATAGGAACAAAGGAAACTGAAACCAGACTTTATATAATCCATCTTTCTGGAGTCTGTAGACTGGATCAAAGAAGGTGGTTAAGGAGAGACTTAGTCACTTACTTCCTAATCAGGAAGGTCAGTTTCTCTTCCAACATCTTACAGGCAAATTAAATACTAAAAGTGAAGATTCACCACAGTGGCAAAAACTATTTCTGAAGAGACTACATGTGAAATTTAACTAATAAGAGATGTTAAACATCCCTTGTCAAATTCTGTATAATAGAAGAGGTACGTTGTTAGAACCCAAATAGCACTGCTATGATTTAATCATCACTAACTGTATCTGTACCAAGAGGCTGGGTCAGAGCCACGATTAGACATCGATGCTATATTTGCTGTATCCATGTGACTTACCACAGGCGCCCTGCTTTTTAGTGATAGAGAAATAGGTCCTGTTCCACCTTGTACTTCCTGCTCCAAACACACACACGCACACACACACACACACTCCAGAATGAGTTTCAGATCATTTTAAACTGACAGTGACCTTAAATATTAAAGCCCAGGGATGCTTTGATAACTTGCTTTTCTGGTGTTTTGGTTAATAAATGATGTTTTTTACAACAAGGCTAATACATGCCTTCTAATAGAAACAGTGCAATTTAGTAAAACCATTTTTTATAATGTTTGACTTAACTACCTCACATGGTCATGAGCATCACTTGAGAAGCTGTCAGTGACAGAGGGTTTTAAACTCCAAATGTTTATACAAGTGAAGCTTCTAGTATTGGGAGGCACTACCAGGGACTGGCAGGGGAGGCTGGGGGGGGGATGGGGGTTGAATGTTTCCGTAACTGCCCCTCCTGCTCCAGCCCCCACCACTTCTCCCCAGAACCTCTCACTTGCATGTCACCTATTGCCATATTGAAAAGCCTCCTCTTTGTCTTAGCCTCAGCTCAAGTGTCCCCACTTGCTCCAAACCATCGTCAACTGCTCTGGATAGAATGAGTGTTCTCACTCCTCTCCACTCCTCTCCTCCCCAAGAACACTCTTCTACCCCTATTGGAACACATAGCAGATATCCCATCATGCTGCTCCTCAAGAACAGGGCCACGTCTCCTTCTTGAGCCTTATACTGAGTACCGTACCTGGCAGAGGAGGTGTGTTCCATAAGCAGGCAAATGAATACATTAGCTGAACTCAAGCCTGAGCTGTGTCTTTCATTGTGTGCTACTACTTATACAGAAACTCTGAATTAATTCTTATTGGAATTAAATGCTGCGGCCATATGCAATTTAATATAAGCAGCAGTTCTTCAGCTGAAGACCCCATTAGAATCACTTGTGCAATTAAAATCTTCCTACCTGTTTGTGTGTCCGTCTGTCCATCCATCCATCTACCTACCTACTTACCTACTTATCATCTATTCGTCTGTCTGCCTATCATTCAATCAAGAGCCATACCAGCCCCATTCCAGACCCACTAATTCAGAATCTCCCTAGGGAAGAAAGGGGTACTTTTAAGAAATGTTTCACAGATAATTCCTCTGTACTGCCCTGGTGAGACCCATTATGGGTCTAAGAAACATATAATGAAGCCACTCAGACAAAATGGGTTTCTACTGTTTCATGTGCTATTAAGATACTTGCTTATTGCCAGTGTGAAAGCACATTATTATTAGAATGCTAAAGATCTTGTGCCATGCACAAAAATGCTCTGAAATACCCTATTGAAGGGTACACAGCATTGACCTGTACACAAAGAAGCATCTCTCTTTGAGACTGTTGCATGGGAATGGTGGTGCATTCTGTTTTCTCTTCCTCCACTTACTGTGGAAAGGCACTCGGTAGCTTTTGTATCGTTGGCTGAGACTTGCTTAAAACTGTACACCCAACTTGTCTTTAATTTACCTCCTGCTGCATGCCTCTGTACTTCATATCCTGGGTCTTACTTTCTTAATAACGGAAATTTGGCAACCCTCCATTTTTAAAGCAACTTGACTTGGGGCATTTTGAATAAGGGGATAAAAGGAAAGATAGCCAGTCCCAATTTTTGAGAATGGTCAGTATGGTATAAAGAGTGAAACTATCTTAGGTTCCCTGTGTGAGACTCTATAGTCTTCACAGCACCAATCATGCTTGCTTGTGGTACTTACACAACATGTTAATCGGTGGAGGGGCCAGTTCGTTTGCTCAAACAATAAGCATTTCACAACATTCATTAACCTTAGGGCCACTTTTTTAAGTTAAGGAAGTTCAAAGACATTTGTTTGAATAACTGTATGACTGTGACAATAGTTGAAAAAAGCCAGATAGTTGAAAATTAAAGCCAACTTTGTTTTTAAAATCCAGACTTCGTGGAAAACCAGGAGCTCTGTAGCATACATTTAGAATAAAGCTCCAGCTTTAACTCCTAAATTTCCTGGCTTATGTCAGTCTTTTTGTCACAGCCCTAATGCTCCATAAACAAAGGTGTCTCTTATACTAACAGATGTGGACTTTGTCTTTAGCCGTCTGAGGGAAAGTTTTCATGGAACCTCGAAACTACGAAAACTCCCAGTGTACCCTTGAGCACCTGGGTTATTGTCAAACAAAATCATGTCCCACAAAATTATGTTGTAAACGCAGGACTAGTAAGAAATGAAATTTTTAAAAAAAATGCTGTACATACTTTAACAAATTCCTCTCATCTTCAAAAATGCTTACAAATATAGCTCGTTTCTCACAGTTCTCCGGTGAATTATGTAAACACTTCAAATCATCAGTTCTGCTTTTATAGATATGAAACTAAGGCAGAGAAGTTTATTTATTTATTTTTTCAGAGAGCAGCCTCATGCACAGCTTAACTGCACGTAAAAAATGTTGCCCTGACATATCAAATCCATGTCTGCTTGAGTATATGCTTGGCCATCGGCCAACCCACAAGGCATAGGCCATGCCAAATGTGATTTCATTGACTTTTCTGCAAAGGGAAAGCCAAGCACAGTTTACCCTTTGGGATGCATGCAATATTGTTTTTAGGGAAATGTGGTTGTATTTGTCCTGGCCTCAAAGGCTGACTCACTGGAGGACAGGCTTTTTTCACAGTTTTGGTCACAAAACACAACCGTCTCCATCAGTTATGTTGAAGCTCTCTGTACTAGGATATGCAACTAGGTGATCAGGGACTGGAAATCAGCTGGAAATTCCAATAGAGGCTCATGGAGCATGCATATGGAAGGCATATACTTATATGGCAGGTGGGTAGCAGATGGGGGACAGTGAAAACCTCCAGGAAAAGAACAAGAGCAGGTTCATTAAAGAAGCCTTAGCATTTTCACACAGGGACTGAGCTTGAAGATCCAGTTCCAGAGAAGGGATTGGAGGATTGGGTAGGGAATGTGGACAGATTATAGGGAGAGGCCAAGGTAGACACCTGGCTTATGAAACAGGTCTACAGAAAATATCAAGAGGCCCCCACAGGTTTCATTCTGGCTTCTTCAATTTGGTGTAAATTGACAACAAAGAAAACTCAGGAGGACGCAAATGAGTTCCTGTGGATCCAGAGCCCTCTCAGGCCTCCTCAGTGCAGAAGGGCAAATCATTCCCACAGTTCTTGCCTCTCTCTCTCTAGAGTAGCACAGGACTTGGAAAACCAGCAGCTACAAGGAAGCTCACCTGTCAACCACTAACACTTTATTTTAATTTCTATTTTGCATGAGAATCATTAAATTGCAACTCTTTCTTATATTTAATCACATTGACTGGCTTTCTCAAACTGAACATACCCCAACTCTTGAATAGTGTGGGATTGTGCAAAGAAATGGAATTAGAGTTGGAAAAGAAGAACGCAGTTCCTGGCTGAGCCTGTTCTACCTGCTACTATGGGGCCTTGGGCATATCCATGAGCCTCACTTTCCTCATCTGTGGTTAAGGGTTGATTGTACTTGGCTTGAGTAGTAAGTGTTATGTAACATAGATTCATTTTGCACCTAGTGGACTTTAAATCTTTGCAAACATTAGCTCATTTCTTCTTCTCAGTTACCTCCCAAGGTGGTCACTTGGCCCCAGGTCCCCCTGTTCTGGCTCCCTATTGTTCCTGCCTTGCTCACCTCTCACATTTTGCTTCTAGCAGCTCCTGTCTCCCTCCTCCTAATCTGTTGTTTTCTTTATTTTCTTCTTTTTTTTTTTTTTTTTTTTGTGGTCTGGGAAACCAAATAATCAAGAGTGTTTTCCTTTTGTTCAAAATAATAGTACGCAGACCCCACTGAGGCCCTGAGTAGTATATGATTCACTTGTATGGGCTGGAGTTTGTGAATTTTTTGCATTTATTTGGGCTGAGTTGCAGTTCGGTTGATTTCCTGGTTCTTGACATAGTGGAGGTGGACAGCTAGGTTACATCTTTTAATGTTTCCTCATCATCCAATTTAGAAATCTCCAGAGATCCTGCCCACACCCTCAGGATAAAATTCCAGCCCAAAACGTCACACAAGTTGCCTGCGTCACCAGCAGTGTCACCACCTCTGGTCATGTAGTCCTGGGTCCCGGCTCCCCAGACTCTTCCTCTCATCCCAAGTACTGTGTGTTCCTGCTGCTTTGCTTGGCGATGTGCTGTTCTCCTTGTTTACATCTGGTCTCCCCGCTGGCCAGGAAACTGCTCAAGGGCAATGTTACCTTACCATTGGCTTCCTTAGTCCTAACACAGGTGTGGCACACAGTAAGTACTTAATGCATGCTGGCTGACTCACTGCTTCTGCCATTGTTACCAAGCTACAAAATGTTCTATGGAGCACAATGATGTACATAGACCATCACATTACATAGATTTTAAAAATATTTCAGGAGAAAAGGACAGTTTAGATAAATGCAACCAAATGCAAATGATGCAAAATGCAGCTTAATGAGGTTGGTACAAATCCTTATCAACCCAGAAAAGTCCTTGTGAACCTTGATTTTTTTTTTCTGTTTGACCGACATTAAACCAAATTTAGAATTTAAAAATATATATTTTTTATCAGCTGTTTGCCGTGGTCTCTATCTCTGATTTCTGGCACTGTCTCAGCTTGTAGGCACAATGACAAATGCAGCTTTACCATCCTGGCCCAACCTTTACACACTCAGCCTGTCTAGTAACCACCTCACCTGATCTAGGGCACGGCTGCGGTCCCAGCTTTAGGCCTGGAGCGCCTCAAGGGCAGTTTGAACACATGTTCCCACTCAAACAGACACAGGGTGGAATTTAGCCATGCGAAAAAAGCTGCATACCATGAAAATAAACTGCTTCCCACAACATTAAAAAAGAGTGGTGATATAATCCTAAATTGCTGATTTTGGCCTCAAGTCTGTCCTCAACTTAGGAAGATGGAAGAAAATCTAGTTGAAATGTCTATGTTGTGTTGACATCGCATGTGAATATGAATTAGTAACTATGACTGCGTCTTGCTCATAAGAATTAACAAGATTTTGGTCAGGCACGGTGGCTCATGCCTGTAATCCTAGCACTTTAGGAGACCGAAGTGGGTGAATCACCTGAGGTCAGGAGTTTGAGACCAGCCTGGGCAATATGGGGAAACCCCATCTCTACTAAAAATACAAAAATTAGTCAGGTGTGGTGGCAGGCGCCTGTAATCCCAGCTACTCGGGAGGCTGAGGCAGGAGAATTGCTTCAACGCAGGGGGCAGAGGTTGTAGTGAGCCAAGATTGCGCCACTGCACTCCAGCCTAGGCAAAAGAGCAACACTCTGTCTCAGAAAAAAAAAAAAAGAATTCGCAAGATTTCATAGCTAGTTCTAATTAACAGACAAACAAGTTCAATAATAGCTTACATTGGGGCAGGGTGGGGAGTGGGTAGGGAGGCAGGGGTTTCATATCATTCACCCCAAGTTACTCTGGGGTAGGGACCCATGTCATTAGTAACTTATTATGGGGGTGCTCTGAGTGTACCCAGAATATTGTGCATCATACGTGGTCAGACAATATAATATGGGCTGCTCTCCAGTTAACTGATTTAAACATAATTTATTGACTTTTAAAGCAGGACACAATGACTGTACAAACAAAACCAAAAATAGAAAAGTCTAGAGTAAAATATAAAAATTCCCCTTTTATTCTTCAGGGATTGAGCATTGGTCTATGCACACACAAAATGTTTTTATAAAAATAAAACCAACTTTGTATGCTGTACTCCCATGAACTGATTTTCAACAACAGTTCAGAATAATTTCTCTCTCATTTAGGTATTATTATCATTGTTATTTCGAGTCAGAGTCTCACTCTGTTGCCCAGGCAACAGTGGCATGATCTCGGCTCACTGCAACCTTCTCCTTCCGGGCTCAAGTGATTCTCCTGCCTCAGCCTCCCGGGTACCTGGGACTACAGGTGTGTACCACCATGCTCGGCTAATTTTTGTATTTTTAGTAGAGACGGGGTTTCACCATATTGGCCAGGCTGGTCTTGAACTCCTGACTTCAAGTGATCTGCCCACCTGGGCCTTCATTTGGGTATTATGACATTTTTTCTCCCTCCATACATTAATAGCAAGGGGCAATTTAGATGTACTAATACATTTTAGGGAGTTTGAAAACAATTTCTTTTTCTAGGGAAGGTAATTTGGCTTTTTTCTTATAATATTTAATTTATTAATTTAGTTTAAAATACATATACTAAATCATGTCTAAAAATATGCTATTTTAAAAAATTGCTTTTTTCCATTCTCACATTTTATGAAAACATTTTATTCAAACTCTTCACTGGCATATTTGACATCAGTGTTAGGGAAGGTAAACTGAAAAGTCCCAGCTACTCGGGAGGCCGAGGCAGGAGAATGGCGTGAACCCAGGAGGTGGAGCTTGCAGTGGGCCAAGATTGTGCCACTGCACTCCAGCCTGGGTGACAGAGGGAGACTCCATCTCAAAAAATAAGAAGAGTCTTTCAATTAAGTTATATTCTAAAATTATGATAAAGAAAATAAGAAATAATAAGCTTCACCCAGTCATTTTTAGCAATTGCAAAGTTCACACAGTCACTAGTGATATTACATCTATTAGAGACACACTGCACAAGGGGAAATGGAAATCAATATGCAGCACTGACTAATTCGGTAAGTTATTAATAGTATTTATTATCCTTTTTGATGCTGTGAGAAGTAGTTTATTTTCATGGTATGTGGCTTAAGTTATAAATAATATTTGTTTATGAAGATTATTTAAGTTATAAATAACTAATAAGTTTATAACTTAAATAATATTTATTTTTTGAATAAACTGTACAGGTAGTGATATAGTTTAAATTCTGAGTCACCAAGTAAAAATTTTATATATCTCATAATAAATAAGAATTCTGGCACAGAAACTAATTCTATTGTACGTATACATGACTGTATTTTAAACAATAGTCACATGATGCCTCAGCAAACATTCATAACGCTATATTCCTCGGCTATACTTTTTTTTTTTTTTTGAGATGAAGTCTCATTCTGTCTCTACACTCCATGCTGGAGTGTAATCGTGCAATCTTGGCTCACTGCAACCTCCATCTCCCTGGTTCAAGCAATTCTCCTGCCTCGGCCTCCCCAGTAGCTGGGATTACAGGCATGCACCACCACGCTCAGCTAATTTTTGTATTTTCAGTAGATACGGGTTTTCACCATGTTGACCAGGCTGGTCTCGAACTCCTGACCTCAAATGATCCACCCAACTCGGCCTCCCAAAGTGCTGGGATTACAGGCATGAGCCACCGTGCCCGGCTGAAAGACATTTTTAGCAAATGTGAATTGAGTGCCTACTGGGTCAGGCGCTCTTCCGGGTGCAGTGAATGGGGCAGTGATGAGACACATGGAGTCCCTGCTCTCAAGGAGCTTACATTCTATTGAGGCCAACGGACAGTGACCAGATCAACAAGTGAATGTATGATTGAATGCCAGGAAGTGATAAGAACCATGAAGAAAAGTAAAGCAGAGTGGTGGGGCAGGGATAATTGCAGAGCTCTTTTAGGTAAGGTGAGTTTCTTTCCAGTGATTGGCCATCTAAATGAGACTGGGTTACAAATTTTGGGAGATTTGCAAGCATAGCTTTGTAAAACCTTCTTTTATCAGTTTGGTGCAGTTTCAGATGAATGCTATTTTTTTAATTTCAATTTGCTTGAATGCTTTTAAATTTTGTGCTGTTTCAAGTTTCAAAAAGTGGCCTAGTTCAAAGAAAAATGCTAAGAATTTTACCTTGTTTTGTGTGACAACAGAATGAAGGTACATAATTACACTGACTGTCCCTCACCCCTGCCAAACCTTTAGTGGCCCAAATTGCTTTAAAATTTAGCACAAAACTGCATTGTTATCAGAGGATGTTCCCATGTCTTAAGAAAAACCTGGCAGTATTAAGGTGGCAGCTTGATTGCACAAATAATAAATCATGTCTTCCTTAATGACGAAGACCTGTTGTTTATCCTTATAGAGACCAAATTAACATGTGTTTATTTCTGGAAAACTTTGTTCTTTAGAGCTTCTGCCTGCCTGTGCTGTGCATGCCAGAGGCATGATACGAAGCAGGGCAATTAAAGAAAGACAGGGATGGGTTTTAGCAAAGACATTAAAATTTTAACAGCCAAGGAGAGTTTCTTTCAGCTATCACGTTGAGCAGGTATATATTCATTTTAATATATTGATATTACTCAAAACAAGTTTGGAATTCCTCTTTTAGAATTGTCTTTGGAGCTACTTTACAAGACAAACTAAAACATTAGGTTGATTATCAGTACTTTCCTTTGCCAACTTGGCACTTCTTGCTCAGTGTATGTCAATAGATTAGAGCCATTTCTTACCCTTGAGACATCAACACTGCTGTGAGGAGACAGATGAGACATAGAACTGGAAGTGCTTAGATATCTATGAACCAAACAAGTTAGAAGGTCCAGGAGGGAATTAGCACTTGGTGATGTAGGGGAGGCTCCAAGGGTGGTGATGTTTGGGCTGGGATGTTGAAGAACAGGTTCAAGTTTGCTAGGCAGAGGGAAATGTGAGTCTCTAACTTTGTAGCTATGCATTATTAGTTTCAAAACTAAGATAGTTTTACTCAATTTGATAACTTGTCTTATTCAACAGACTTAGACTAGAATGATCATGACTAATTTAAAAAAATTTGTAGGACACAAATATTTTATACCATTTAATTTCATAAATATTTATTGAGTTCCTAATTATGGGTAATATACTCAGCCACTATATTAGGGAGCCTTGCAGAATTCAAGAGTCTTTCCCCATCTTTTAATTTTTGTATTAAGATGAGATTCCCATGACATAAAATTAACCATTTTGAAGTGTCCAATTCATTGGCGTTCAGTAAATTTACAATGTTGTACAACCACCACTTCTTCTTTTTTTTTTTTTTTTTTGAGAAGGAGGCTCGCTCTGTTGCCCAGGATGGAGTGCAGTGGCATGATCTCGACTCACTGCGACCTCCACCTCCCAGGTTCAAGCGATTCTTCTGCCTCAGCCTCTCGAGCAGCTGGGAGTACAGGTGCGTACCACCACACCCAGCTAATTTTTTGTATTTTTAGTAGAGACAGGGTTTCACCATGTTAGCCAGGTTGGTCTCAATTTCCTGACCTTGTGATCTGCCCGCCTCAGCCTCCCAAAGTACAACCAACACTTCTATCTGGTTCCAAAGCCTTTTCATCTATCTCAAGAAAACCATATAACCGTTGTGCAGTTGTATTGTCGCCTCCCCCAGACTCTTGCAAACACCAATCTGCTTTCTATCTCTATTGATTTACCTATTTGGAATATTTCTTATAAACAGAATCATAAAATATGTTACCTTTTGTGTCTGGCTTTATAAATTGAACATAATGTCTTCAAAGTTCATCCAGGTTGTAGCAGATTATCAGTACTTCATTCCTTTGTCTGGCTGAATAATATTCCATTCTATGGATATACCACATTTTGTTTCTCCATTCATTTGCCAATGTACATTGGGTTTTCCCCACCATTTAGCTATTATGAATAGCGCTGTTATGAATGTTTGCGTACATGCATTTATCTGCGTTAGTTTCCTATTGTTGCTATAAAAAATCGCCACAAACTTTGTGACTGAAGGCAGCACAGATTTATTATCTGACAGTTCTGGAAGTCAGAAGTCCAGCAGTCTAGTGTCAGCAGGCCTGCATTCCTTCTGGAGGCTCTGGGTGAGAATCTGTTTCCTTGCCTTTACCAACTTTTTAGAGGCTGCTGGCATTCCCTGGCCTATGGTCCCTTCTCCTAGGTTCTAAGCCAGCAAAGTAGCATCTTCTCATCTCAGACCTCCGCTCTTGTCTTTGCACCTTCTCCCTCTGACTCTGACCCTTTGCCTCCCTCTTATAAGGACACTTGTGATTACATTAGGCCCATCCAGATAATCCAGGGTAATCACCTCATCTCCGAATCCTTAATTTAATCACATCTGCAAAGTCCCCTTTGCCATATAAGGTACCATTTATAGGCTCTAGGGATTAGGAGGTAGATATCTCAGGGCAGGGAGGGGCTGAAGGTGGGCAAAGAGGAGATCATTTCTCACCCTACCCATGGTCTTTCTCACTTAAGCAAAGTCTGATTTCTTTAGCAGTCCTGGTCACAATCCTCGCTAGGCTAATATTTTCATTATTCATTTTTCCAAGAGCTTTCACTTTACTTTCTGGCCAATGGGAAAGAAGATGAATGTTTAAATGCTGGAGATATATATATATATATATATATATATATATATATATACTGCAAATCCTTGAGGGCGGAGATGGCCTTATTCAACTCTTGATCTCCAGTACCTAATAGAGTTCAAGTCACATGTTCAATAAATATAGAAGATGATGATGGTGGGTTATATCATGAAATGAGGGAGGGTATCATTTTACAGTTTTCTTAAAGATGTCCATAGAAATAATAAGATTCTGTAACTCCAAGTACAAATACAGATCTATTATATGGAAATCATATTGGTCATATGCCCTCTCCCTAAACATCTTCTGGAGGGGGAAAAAGATAGACGTCTACCCAGGTCTGCTGAGAGGGACAGAATTTTACCATCTGAGAAAGAGCAGAACATATTTTTGGCACACAGTCTAAATTTTTCCTTTCAGTGGTATTTTTAAAACCAAGTGAAGTCTCAGCATTTGAATTATTATCAAGCTCCACATTGGGCAAGGAATTAGCTAAATATTAAATTAGGTAATTTGGGCTTTATTACAAACTAACCAGTACCTCATGCTGATAGAGAAATACAGTTTGGTATCCTAATGTACCTCTACAAAATGTCCTCAAGTATTGTGATGGAAGCGATACAAATTAGTGAGATCTGTGGGGGTGAGTAGGTTGAAGATTTTACTAGCCACTTTATGGGGCATGAGTATGCTGCGCTGTGTAGGTGGCCTTTAGCTTGAAATGTTGTGTCATGGTACATAAGTACTGTAGAGTTGTTTACATCTTGAGTGTGCTGCCAAGAGGAGGAAAAAATTCCAAGGAGATGTGTATTGAAAGGGACCCCAAAACAGGGCAGTGTGCTCTTCCATGATGAGAATGTCAAGCCCCTGAGATAATGAAATTCAAATGAAAGGAATGTTCAGGCTGCTGCTCAACTTCGTTTTGGAGTGTTCTGTGTCATGTGTTATTCATTGCTGGGAAAAACCTGTAAAATGTGCCATCTGCAATATGTGGCATCATAGCCTTCGTGAGTGAGCAGACGGTGTGATCCAAGCTGACCTCTGAAAAGCAATCAACAGTGTTTCTGTTTTCACCTTCTTGTGGTTCATAGTTCTGTTAAGGTAATCTCTGTGATAAGAGGAAGACGAAAATCTTGGACACATGACCAAAATAGCTTTAATAGTGGGATTTGAGTCATTCTTAATATTATGTCATTGTATTTCATAATTATAATTCATAGCATTAAGATAAATGTTTATAAATATTATTTGAATGAAGATCAAAAAATTAAAAGGTTTTATTTACTATCATTTAAAATATTCTCTTGTTTTGTATGAATGCAAACATTGAGGAAACAAAGTATGACTAGAAAGCTATAGTAAGGCATATTCATTCTGGCTACTTTTAGAGGAAATTTAAGAAATAATGTTAATATACCAAATGTTTGACTTGATGACATGTTTAAATTAAATACAATTGTAGAATCTATAAATACCTACCAGTTTTATCCAAATCGTATTACTAACCTGAAGCCTCTATGCCTTAATTATAGCTCAAAAACAAATTAAAAGTGTTGTGATAACTATTACTGACTCACTAAATAACTATCATTAATTCTTCATAGGATAGTTACAGGATTAAATGAGTTAACCTTTCAAAGCCCCATTCCTGACACATTATTTATAAAATGAATAGAAATCATGGTAATGAATTCACTCATCCAACACGCTTGGCAAGGCAAAGTAAATTCCTTTGTTTAATTGGAACTGAACAAAGCAGGTTTATGTCATACATATTTCACATGTTATGGTACAATGCCATTTATACTGGAAAATTGAAACTAATAAGTGAAAATAACTAGTGATGGAACTAAGCCAGAAATACACTATTATGGATCAGCCTTTGGAGCAGGGAAAGAACTGAGATGGTTCACATTGGAGAGAACTCTTGAATTCCAAGTCTTTCTCACAAAAAGTCATTCCTAAGTCCTCCTAATAACCAATGCTTCATGCAAGTCATGTATTTAACGGCTGCTTGAAGCAACACAAACTGTAGCAACAAGTTATGCCACAAATCCTTTTTTCTCTCCCTCCTTCAATACCAGCTTTCCTTGTTGGAAGGTACAAAGCAAGGAATTAAATGCTTAACACAAAAACTGAATGCCCACAGCAGCATTTTATAAGAGGTGTTTTATGTAGTATCTAACAGTCCATATGTTACATCATTTCAAGAGGATTTAACCTTCTACTAGAAAGCATTCTTTTTAATTTTTATTTATTCATTTGTTTTTTAGAGACAGGGCTCATGTTGTTGCCCAGGCTGGAGTGCAGTGGTATAATCATAACTTGCTGCAGCCTCAACCTCCTGGGCTCAAGCGATCCTCCTGCCTCAGCCTCCCTAGTAGCTAGGACCATAGGTGCACACCACCACTCCTGGCTAATTTTTAAAATTCTGTTTTAGAGATGGGGTCTCACTGTGCTGCCCAGTCTGGTCTTAAACTCATGGCCTCAGCCAATCCTCCTGCCTCAGCCTCCTAAAGCATTGGGATTAGAGTCCTGAGCCACCGTGTCTGGCCAGGCAAACTTTTTTTTCAGCCTGCTTCCTGGCTGCATCCGCAGAGCTTGTGCACTGCGTGCCTATGGCACATCCAATTAATTTGTATTAAATTGAATGGAAGACTTTCTCACACGAATAGAGAAAAGACAAGGCCAGGAATTCAGCTGAATTCTTAACCAATAATGTCCAGCTTCATTTTCAAACCCCA
Organism: Piliocolobus tephrosceles; assembly: GCF_002776525.5. NCBI lineage: Eukaryota > Metazoa > Chordata > Mammalia > Primates > Cercopithecidae > Piliocolobus > Piliocolobus tephrosceles. The sequence continues at coordinate 42,627,192 of NC_045438.1, forward strand.
CAAATGGGGTCTCATTGACAGTTCAGTCTGTAGTCTGGTCCTGGGAACCCTGTGCACAGTCTAGGAGTGAGACTGATCTTAGAAATGGTGAGCTTCTCGTAAAGTGCACACACTCTAAAAAACATCATTAAGAAACAGGCAGAGTAGAAAAGGACAAAATGATGGGAACCCTAAGATTCTGCCTTTATTCTGCAGTCCCTTCTTTGATCAAATTTGTTCCATTTCTAGGGCTATGACTATATCTGTTATAGTACAATGCCATTATGCTGTAAAATTGAAACTAATACATGAACATAAGTCGTGATGGGGCTAAGCCAGAAATGCACTGTTATGAATCAGGCTTTGAAACATGGAAAGGAACAAAGATGGTTCACCTCCCAAGCTGGCCCCCTGCCCCTTCCTGGCCCTGACTCTAGGCGGATGGTCAATTTGCATTGTTCCAGAAGTAGAGAAGCAGGAGTACATCAGCTCCAAGGAGAGACTCAAGCTGCCTTTTATTTTTTTCCCTATCTTGAGCACTGGCTCCAACTCACGTAGGGAAGGCTGCTGCTTTGACGTTCACATTATATAGTTCTTTAGACTGCTCCCATTTGGGGAAGAATAAGAATATTTTTAATATTCTATTTTGAGAATCTGTATTTTACCTAAGTATGTATGTTATTTTAAAGAAACTATTTAGATACCCCCTGCCACCAATTTATTAACATAGACTAGAATTTGCAAATAAAGGTAAATAAATATGTTTGATTTTTTTAAAGTTAATGAACTTTATTTTTTAGAGGAGTTTTAGGTTTACAGCAACATAGAGAACAAAGTACAATGAATTCTCATAGGTGTCAGGGGGTGTTCCCCAGCGACACTATGGACATCCACCACTAAAATGGTATATTTGTTAGAATCAATGAACCTACATTGAAGCATCATTATCATCTAAAGCCCAACATTAGGGTTCACTCTTGGTGTTGTTCATTTTGTGGATTTTGACAATGTACAATGACATACATTCACTGATACAGTGCTATATACAGTAGTAGTTATATACAGTAGTTGCACTGATCTAAAAAATCCTCTGCGCCCCACCTTTTCATCCCTTTACCCCCTAAATCCTGGCAACCACTGGTCTTTTTACTGTCTCCATAGTTTTGACTTTTTCAGAATATCATATCGTTGGAATCATATGATATATAACCTTTTCAGGTTGGCTTCTTTCACTTAGTAGTATGCATTGAAGTTTCCTCCATGTCTTTTTATGGCTCGATAGCTCATTTCTTCTTAGCACAGAATAATATTCCACTGTCTGGGCATACCACATTTTATTTATCCATTCCCCCACTGAGGGACATCTTGGTTACTTTCAAGTTTTGTCAATTATGAGTAAAGCTGCTATAAATATCTGTGTTCAGGGCTTTTTGCTGACATAATGTTTCAACCAATTTGGTTAAATACCAAAGAGCGCAACTGCTGAATCATATGGTGCGAGTATATTTAGTTTTATAAGAAACTGCTGAACTGTCTTCCAAAGTGGCTGTGCCATTTTGCATTCCCATCAGCAATGAATGAGAGTTCCTGTTGCTCCACGTCTCTACCAGCATTTGGTGTCATCAGTGTTCTGGATTTTGACCGTTCTCAAAGATGAGTAGTGACATCTTGTTGCTTGAATTTGCAATTCCCTGTTGGCATATGATGCTGAACATCTTTTCATATGCTCACTTGCCTTTTCCATCTGTATATCTTCTTTGGTGAGGTCTTCCTCTTTAGTGAGGACCTCTCTAGAGAGACATTCTGTTCAGGCCTTTTGTCCATTTTTAAATTGGATTCTTTATTTCCTTATTGTTGAGCTTGAAGAATTCTCTGTATATTTTGGGTAACCATCCTTTATCAGATAAGTCTTCTGCAAGTATTTTTTCCCAGTCTGTGGCTTGTCTTCTCATTATCTTGACATTATCTTTCAGAGAGTAGAAGTTGTTAATTTTAATGAAGTCCAGCATATTAATTATTTATTTCATGGATCATGCCTTTGGTGTTGTATCGAAAAAGTCATTGCCATATTGAAGGTCACCTAGATTTTTCTCCTACATTATCTTCTGGGAATTTTGTAGTTTTGTACTTTATATTTAGATCCATGATCTATTTTGATATTTTAGAAAGGTCTCTGTCTAGATTCATTTTTTTGCATGTTGATGTCCAGTTACCTTTTGAAGATGAACTTTGTAAGATGAACTGTAGATTTAAGATGAAAGTAAAAAAGGTCCTCGTTTAGAAGCCAATAGTTTACTTAACAAGGCAGTATCATAAAATGACGATGATAATTATATTTCGTTCTACTTTTACAAAATACTAGTCGGTGCAGATGTGCCTACTGACATCATTTTTACTGTACTATGGCAGGTCTTCCAACAGGAAAGTAAAATAATCTCATGTAGAAAATGGCCTAGAAAATGTTAAGCTCTGAGTCCCATGTTGGCCTTTTGCAATGTGATAACTTTCAGAATAAAATTTCTTTTTCCTTTTGCAGATAATCCAATAAAAATATAATTATAGAATTGCAACCTCTTTGGGAGAAGGTCCTAATATATGTTCTAAGTTCTCTTCTGGAAAGTTACATCTTAAGAATGTACCGTTCCCTTCAAAGGCTATAATTAAACAATATGTTTTCCTGCTGCCTGATCTTGCCAGAATAGGAACACTTAGTCCTTTTCATTTAATAAGAGAGCAGCTTTGCTAAAAATGAAACTCAATTTTAAAAGTTTTGATATTTGACATTGTATATATTTGAAGATGGTATTTATATCCTCAGAGGTTATTGAAGAAGATTTTAAACAGAGGTCTTGGTGCCAGCTGTGCCTTATGCTACTGATCAGTTTGTGTTCATTCAACAGAGGAGACTGATAGTGAGGCTGAGTCAGTTAGATGATTTATCTCTGGTCTCTTCCATTGGAGAATGAGCCTTGGATTCACGCCAAGATGATAAAAGACAATAGTATCTGTGTTATAAGGTGTCAGGCTGATGACTGTGTAGCTGGGCATGTGCAGATAGCTTCAGGCAGATCTTGGGTAATTTGCACACCACAAATATTTGCTCACTGTATATGGCTAGCAAATGAAACAAATACCACAGCAAATATAAAACCTGGCCTTGCCTTCGTGGGATCTCATAGCCACTAATTAGTGCATCATCACAAATTTAAAACTCAGCAGCAATATTTTAAATATTTTTCTCATTTTTTTTTTAGAAAGAAAGACTAATTTAGATAGCCTGAGGAATTGAAGTAATTTATACGCACAGAACATGTGTCAACTCTAAGAAAAATGAACCTTTCTTGGGGTCACTATTATCATCAAGATGCTGCACAAATATATTCAAAAGCATGACATTTATCGTCTCCACATTCTTGTTCTCTGCAGATGGCATGTGTTACTTTATCTCCATTAGTATAACTTTTCTTTTTAAAACCCAAATTCGATTATACATATTGTTACATAACAACAATTTTTCACTTAACAGTATCCATTGGATATCTATCCATATTGATATACATAGATATTTTAAATACTATTCCATTATTTGTATGTACTGAAATGCATTTAACTAGTTCATATTGATGGAGCGTTTTGGGGGGGTGGTGTGTGTGTGTGTGTGTGTTTTCTGTTACAAAAATGCCACATACAGCACACATTTCAGAAATCTTCAGTTACTTAAATAAATGTAGGACAAAGTCTTCAAAGTGGAATTGTTGGATCAAAAGTACATAGCTTTAAAATCTTGATAGATACTGCCAAGTTGTCCTTTTAAATGTTTCTAACTATTTATACTCCTACACACAGTGTATGAGAGTGCCTCAGTTTCCCACCAACCTCAGCAACAATTAATATTAGCAAGCCTATAAATCTTTGGCAACCCAATCAATGAAAAATCATTTCTAATTATTGCTTTAATTTGTTTCGTTTAGTGCCAGTCATATGTACTTCTTTTCTGTGACCAAACTTCATTCTTAGCTTTTCCCCATTTTACTTTAAGGTCGTCTTGTTGATTTATAATGGCTCTTTATATTAGGGATGTTATGCCTTTGTCGTGAATAACACAAATGCAGGCTTTTTATTTGTATGTAAATAAAAAAGCTTTTCATCTTTATAAGCTTTTTATTTAAGGCTTCTGGATTTTGTATCCCATTCAGAAAAGCTCTCCCCTTCCTAATTTATTTTTTCAAAACTAGCCCAAGGTGTGGTAGGTCATGCCTGTAATCCCAGCACTTTGAGAGGCCAAGGTGGGCAGATCACTTGAGGCCAGGAGTTCGAGACTAGCGTGGCCAACATGGCCAAACCTTGTCTCTACTAAAAATACAAAATACAAAAAAAAAAAAAAAACTACCCAGGCGTGGTGGTGCACACCTGTAGTCCCAGCTACTCAGGAGGCTGAGGCAGGAGAATCCTCTGAACCTGAGAGGCAGAGGTTGCTGTGAGCTAAGATTGTGCCACTGAACTCCAGCCTGGGTAACAGAGTCACACTCTGTCTCAGAAAAAAAAAAAAAAAAAGAAATTAAATCATGCTTTCCTCTGCTGCCTTTATGGTTTCTTTTTGTTATATGCACGAAATGTTATATATATTTTGTTACATATGAAATGTATTTTTACATAAAGAGTGAGGTTGGGATCCCAATTTATTTTCTTTGCCAATGCACTTCTACACATCATTCATTAATTTTCTGATTCATTTGAAGTATCACCTTTGTTACATATTATTTTCCATACATGTTGAGACCTATTTCTGAATGCTTTATATCAGTGTTTTTTAAAGAGTTGCCAATAAATCACTTAAGGTTGTCTGCAGTCTATCAGGCAGTTGGATTTCAAGAAAAATGTTATTAAACTATTTGATTCACAAATTTAAAATAGAAGATAAATTATTACTTTCACAGAAATTCCATGCTTTCTTAATTATTTTCATGCCTTTAAACATTGCCCATGTATTAGCTCATCTTGGGTAGCATATATTTAACAGGGTAGATTTTGCCATGAACAATGAATTTTCAGGTCATTTGTATATTATTATTTTCATTATGAAATTTGCTTCTTATTTCTGTTGGGCAGAAATACATATCCAACTCACCAAACAAGATGAATGGCTTCAGAGTAATTCATGAAAGCAAAAATGTCGAGTCCTTTTGGTTGTCTCATATCTTAGTACCTTTCTCATTTAGACGAAGCTGAAAGTGGAATAGATCTTCCCTCTGCCATCCCCTGGCCATCAGCACTTGGGCACATGGCCACGTGGTCCTAGGTGTCACCAGTAGATGCTCTCAATCCAGATTCTCAGCACTGAGTGTTGCCATAAAGGTACAAGTCTGAAGAGATTTGTCATGGTGGCCTTCAGTGGTAGGGATGGAGTGTCCAGGGGTTGCATAGTTCGGCAGCATGACTAACAGGAGCGGTGCAAATGGTGGTGTGCTAAGTAGGTGGTTCTTCTGAGGGATCCTTGCTGTGCCTCATTCCCTTGTTCTTGCTCTAACCTCAATTCCATGAGCCACTCAATATCCTTCCAAGTAATTTTTTTTTTCTAAGTTAATCATTCTTTTGTTGTTTACAAAAAGAAAAAAGAAAAGGAAGGAAGGAAAAAAGGATGAAGGAGAGTAAAGAGCATAGGAAACATAACAATGATATTTAGTTTTTCTTGGACTGGTAGCTTATCTACTCCTAGTCCTCAATATGTTCTTGGTAAGACATTGCCAAATTGAAGCATGTTCATTTTCTATGCTGCATAACAAATTATCACAAATTTAGCAGCTTAACACAACACATATTAACTGTCTCACAGCTTGTATGGATCAGGAGTTCAGGCACAACTTAGTTGGGTCTTCTGCAAGGCTGCAGTCTAGGTGTTGGGCAGGACACGGTTCTCATCTGGAGACTTGACTGGAGAAAAGGGACTGGTCCCATGTTAGCAGAGTCAGTTCTTTGCAGCCGTAGCACTCATGGCAGCTTGCTTCTTCAAAGCCATCAAGGAGAGCAAGGCTCTAATGCAAATCTGCTGTAGCAATGGGAGTCTTTTATAACATAATACAATCACAGGAGAAACATCCCATTGCTTTTGGCAAACATGATAACAGTGATGGGAGTGACATCCCATCACCTTTGCTATGTTCTAGTTGTTAGAAACAAGACACAGGTCCCACCAATACTTAAAGGGAGAGGATTACACAAAGGCTTGAACACCAGGAGGCAGTGATCATGGGGGGATCGCCTAAGTGTCAGTCCACCACAAAACTTTCATGTCAATTTCAAACAAAAGCAATAGCATTTCTGGTAAAAAACAATCTAATGATTCCAGAACAAGGTTACAATAATATTTTTAGTGTGGAGTTGATGACTTATTTCAGTAAATATAGACAGAAACCACAAATACTAAGGTCTTCCTTGTAGCAAATAGAGACATAAGTTATAGTATTGCTGAGAGCTTGATTGGCAGTTACAAATTCAGTGATCACTATGGCTTAAAAAGAAGCAGAGGAATGCCAGGTGCAGTGACTCATTCCTATAATCCCAGCACTTTGGGCAACCAAGGTGGGAAGATCATTTGAAACCAGGAGTTTGAGATCAGCCTGGGCAATATAGCAAGATCCCATCTATACAAAAATAATAAAAAGATTAGCTGGGTATGGTGGTGCATGCCTATAGTCCCAGCTACTCAGGAGGCTGAGGTGGGAGGATTGCTTGAGCCCAGGAGTTCAAGGCTGCAGTGACTATGATCATGAGCACTCCAGCCTGGTCCACAGAGCAAGACCTTGTCTCAGAAAAAAAAAAAAAAAAAAAATGTATTAGACACATATACACATACACACAGCTATCCCAGTTTTGAGTTAATTTTTCATTTTATATTAAGCATTAAACACCCCAAACATATATTTGCTTAAGAAAAAGTGTTAAATACATACTTTTAATAAAGGGCAGTGTTAGACGATGAATGTTAGCAGGCAGATTCGTTATACTTTTCCTTCAAATATTTTAGGAATAGTCAATCCACAGACAATGCTTCTTGCATATAGGGAAGTACATGTGTCTTGTACATTGCTCTTTCTAGCAATGTAGATAAATTCCTTTGTTCTACTCTGTCAATTTTCCTGCCCAATTGCATATTTGTCCATAATAATCAGTAGTTTACAAAATTTATTCTGTCTAAAAATTGTAATTTAGAGTGTTCGTAGCTTCCCCAAAACTATGAATGACATTATCTCCTTAATGATCATTTCCTTTTTGCCCAGTTGTCAAGCAATAAAATTATTCAGTGTATCATCAAAAGCCTCAGCCAAGAGCTGATAAAGTCAGATGAATCTACATAATTATGCATAGCTTTTTTTTAACAGTGTCCAATATTCTTCTGAATTATTTTTGAATCATTATATATTTCTGCTTTCATGAGCCACCAGTGATATGCTCCATAGAATGACAATTGCTGCAAAGTGCCTAAAGTACTGTCTGTCTTTCCAAAACAAATTAATGATGAGGTATACCTATAGCAGTGTAATGTTGTAAAACAAACATAACAGAACTTCATATAGTGATTTAATCTTTAAATCAAGGTGGAAGTTAGTGTTTATGCCATCAAGGCTATCATTGCTCAAAATATTTCAAAAATTACTAAGTGAAAGCATATTCAGAGCCACTTCATAAGTGACACAAGCAAAATAATTCTTATTTTTAATTCACACTTTTATTTTATGCTTATGTAGATCACCTATTTTTACTTTTGGCATCTAGATGACATTTGGCCCATTCAAAAAGAATTAATTGTGCTGGGGAAAAGTCTTTAGGTTTAGGGGTGAGAAAGCCTGATTATAGCAGGAGGGATTACTAACTCTCCCTTTGATGATGGATTAACATAACCCAACATGAGTAAGGATAGAGATTGTTTGAGTAAGACAGTTGACAAGCTTGATGTAATTGATCAAGAACTCTGCACACAAGTAGATATTCCTTCCTCTTAGGCAAATATGGAATGTATACAAATATTGACTATTTACACAGTCACAAAAGAAGTTTTAAAAACCACTGAAGAGTGATTTGACTTGCATTACATTTTCTCACTGTAATGCAATTAAATTAGAAGTCAACATAACTACTCTAAAGATAATGTGTTCTGGTTCATAGACTGGATGACAACTTGTTATTAATAGAGTTATACGCTACATAATGATGTTTCGGCCAACAGTGGGCAACATACTGATGGTAATCCTATGTAATTGTAACAGAGTTGAAGAATTCCTATAGCCTAGTGATGTCACAGTTGTGCTGTCATAGTGCAAATGCTTTACTCACATGTTTGTGCTGATGCTGGTGTAAACAAACCTACTGCACTGCCGGTTGTATATAAGTATAGTACATATAATTATGTACAGTACATAATACTTGATAATGGCAACAAATGTCTATGTTACCGGTTTATGGATTTATTATACTTTTAATCACCATTTTAGAGTGTAGTGCTTCTACTTACTGCTTTTTAAAAGGTCACTGTAGAACAGCCTCAGTCAGTTCCTCCAGAAGGTATTCCAGAAGAAGACACAAAGGATGGACAGATGAGCAAAGTTAACCAGGACACTCAGTCAAATCGAATAGAATAACATTCTCAAACAAAAGACTTAAAGACAGACATAAGGAGAGCAACTTGCTATCTAGCTAGATGCAGTTATGAAAGTGTGGAGATGGAAGAGAAGTAAGCCAGGAGACGAGGCTGGAAGGTGAAGCAGACCTCACAGAACCAGTCAATGCCTACAGAAGGTCAATGGGTTTTGTATTCCTCTTGACTGAGCCTCAAAACAAACATTTTCCATTTCTGTTTTCAGTCAACTAATTTAGTGCTATTAATATAATAATAAACTGCCATTTAATTTGAAAAATGCTAAAGATATTTTTCAAATACAAGGGACATTCTCAGGCAATTGTGTAGTGGACTGCATAGTGGCTCCTCAAAAGATATGCCTATGTCCTAACACTCCAGAACCTGTGAATGTGACTTTATTTGAAAAAAAGATCTTTACAGGTGTAATTAAGTTAAGGATCTTGAGATGACATTCTCCTGTATGACCCAAGTGGGCCCTAAATCCAGTAAATTTCCTTATGAGAGACAGAGGAGGAGAAAATAGAGACACACAGAAGAGAAGGCATGTGTCTTAGTCTGTTTTGTGCTGCTATAACAGAATACCTGAGACAGGGTAATTTATAATGAATGGGAATTTATTTCTCATAGCTCTGGAAGTTGGTGGTCCACAATCAAGGTGCTAGCATCTGGAAGGCATTTTTCATGACTCACGGAGGCAGGCATCACATGGCAGAAGGGCAAAGAGAGAGCAAGAGGGGGCTCAAACTTGCCATTTTATCGCAACATTAATCCCACCCCTTAGAGTGGAGACCTCATAGCTTAATCACGATTTAAAGGCCCCACCTGTTAATACTGTGATAATGGCAATGAAGTTTCAACGTGAATTTTTTAGAGGACAAACATTCAAACCATAGCAGCACGTGAAGATGGAGGCAGAGATTGGAATGGTATAGCCACAAGTCAAGGAATGCCTGGAGCCTCCAGAAGCTGGAGGAGGCCAGGAAGGATTCTCCTCCAGTGCCTTCAGAAGGAGCACTGCCCTGCCAATTCCTGGCTTCTTACCTTCAAAACTGTGAGAGAATACATTTCTATTGTTGATTTGTTTTTTATTTGTTTTGTTTTTTTGAGACAGAGTTTCACTCTCGTTGCCTAGGCTAGAGTGCAATGGCATGATCTCGGCTCACAGCAACCTCTGCCTCCCAGATTCAAGTGATTCTCCTGCCTCAGCCTCCTGAGTAACTGAGATTGTAGGCATATGCCACCACGCCCAGCTAATTTTGTATTTTGAGTAGAGACGGGGTTTCTCCACATTAGTCAGGCTGGTCTTGAACTCCTGACATCAGGTGATCTGCCGGCCTCGGCCTCCCAAAGTGCTGGGATTACAGGTATGAGCCACCACACCCAGCCAAATTTCTGTTGTTTTAAGTCGCCAAGCTTGTGGTAATTTGTCATGACAGCCACAAGAAGCACATACAAGCAGCTGAGATGAAATAGAGTTCTATATACATTTTTTTTCTCTTGTGACACTAAAGAATGCCTAGATATGGCTCAAGCCTGTAATCCCAGCACTTTGGGAGGCCGAGACGGGTGGATCACGAGGTCAGGAGATCGAGACCATCCTGGCTAACACAGTGAAACCCCATCTCAACTAAAAAATGCAAAAAAACTAGCCGGGCGAGGTGGCGGGCGCCTGTAGCCCCAGCTACTCCGGAGGCTGAGGCAGGAGAATGGCGTGAACCTGGGAGGCGGAGCTTGCAGTGAGCTAAGATCCGGCCACTGCACTCCAGCCTGGGCGACAGAGCCAGACTCCATCTCAAAAAAAAAAAAAAAAAAAAAAAAGAATGCCTAGATATTTACGCATTTAACTAGGTAATCATGTTTGTCCTACTCATCCATGGCCAACAGCTACATAGAGGTAAATTATATATAGCTCCTCTGCAGTTAAGTACACTGTAGCACCTCTTTAATCATACCAGATCCTTGATTCAGAATGTCCTTTCCATTCCACATACTATAGTCCCAAACCCTAAATGAGGTCAGAATACACTGGCCTTATACTGATACTGTTGTACAATAAATAGAAATTTAATCAATGTCGTATTATTATTATTATTTGTAATTTTCTCTTGGTCTTGGAATGTCCTACAGGTTTTGAAGATCCAGCTTCTGTACCACATTGTTATTAGGGAGAAATTATTTATTGTCTGTGTCGCAAGCAAGCTTGCTTTGAAAGCACTTCGCGAACCTAAAAAAATGTGATCTGTTGACCAGAGCAATGAACAACTATGTTAACATAAGTAAGCAAAATTCACAAATAAAACTAGCACTTCATTGTGTCAAAGATTTGCACCTTCTTATCTTCAGAACTCTTAGTAGAACTGCAGTCAGATGTAGTGATTTGGGCATGGCTTGTTTGATTGTGTTATGAGTTGAGCCATGTCCCTACAACCTTGCATGTTAAAGTCCCAACCCCTAGTATCTCAGAACATGACCTTATTTGGAATAGGATTGTTGCAGATGTAATTGGTTTCGTTTAGATGAGGTCATTAGGGTAGGCTCTAATCCAGTATGACTGGTGTTCTTATAAAAAGAGGAAATTTGGACACAGAGACACTCACACAGGGAGAACACAATGTGAAGATGAAGACAGAGATTGGGTGATGCTTCCACAAACCTAGGAATGTCAAAGTTTGCCAGCAAACCATCAGAAGCTGGGAGAGGGGCATGGAACAGATTCTCCCTCACAACCCATCCTGCCAGTGCTCTTGTCTTGGGACTTCTAGTCTATGGCACTGTGGGACAATAAACATATGTTCTTCAAGCCACCCAATTTATGGTACTTTGTTACAGCAACCCTAGCAGACTAATAGTTTGGCTATTCCCTATTAATTTGCTTGGAAGTTGTTCATGAGTATCAAGATAGCTCATGAAAATACAAAGCAAAAGACTCCAAATTATATTTCAGGAAATTTCATTGTAAATTATTTTGGAATTAACTATACTAAAAAGATCTTATAGTGCATATATAATAATGAATTGAGTACCTCATTATTTTACAGAGACATCATTGGGTGAGGATATTTATACAAATTGTTGTTTAAATGGGTCTTTTTTAAAAAAATATTTCATCAATAATCTATCCCCTGACTCCTTGATTAGCTTCTGAAGTGTTTTGATATAGACATCATCTCAAACCGAATTTAACATCACTTCTCGTTGGAGAATTTTTAGTGGTTCAATTTAGAAATATTTTCTTAAAAATCCACAGATGGAGTCATACTATGCACAAGTTACTTCCGAAAATTGGTTCATTTATAGTCCAAAAGTAATTAATATTTACATTTAATTCAGTTTGGAATTCAGTAAATTTTAGTAACATTCCTTTGTGAACTCAAGTCACTGGTTATAACGTTTTAACCATCAATTGTTTATAATGCATTGTTTCATTTATATATAAGTCATAGGCATTGAGGAAGGAAAATATACCTTCAGTGAACTTTGAAATTTAGTTCCCCAAAGGAGGGCTATTACCAGAAAAGAACATAAATAAAACAAAATAATAACTAAGTATGCAGCTCATAAATGTTCAGATCTAGATAATTATGTTTAATTTCTGCTTTTGCTTACCATTTAAGATCAAACCTCTAGGTATCTTTAATCTAGCTCATTAGATTGTTAAATATTTTATGTGAAATTCACATTTAGTTTACAAGCAGCAATTTAGTGTCCTGTTTCCATGAGGCATTGATATTAAATAAAACACTGGAAAGAAGGAATCTAACTTTTTTCTGCTTTGTACAAGCCCCTCTTCACACCTCATGTGATGTTGCTTACTGGATATCAAAAGAGATTAGAAGCAGGATGATTTCAGATCAACGAAGAAGCATCTGCCTACCCCTAGGGTTTTTAAATATTTAAATATTTTTCTCATTAGAAAAGTAACTCAACAGAACTCTAAAATACAATTTTAAGGAACTAATGTATAGTCATTTTAAGCTATTGCCAGCAAACCACCAGAAACTAGGTGAAAGGCAAGCTATTATATAATCACACTTTTTCCATTGTACTGAAAGTTAAATTCAACTTATTTGCTGAAGAATGCTTCAAATACACTGAAATTTTACATAATAGTACAGGCTGAGGTGGGTGGATCATGAGGTCAGGAGATCGAGACCATCCTGGCTAACATGGTGAAACCCCATCTCTACTAAAAATACAAAAAATTAGCCGGGCGTGGTGGCGGTCACCTGTAGTCCCAGCTACTGGGGAAGCTGAGGCAGGAGAATGGCGTGAACCCGGGAGGCAGAGCTTGCAGTGAGCCAAGATCACGTCACTGCACTCCAGCCTGGGAGACAGAGTGAGACTCCATCTCAAAAAAAAAAAAATAATACAGTTATCAAACTGTTTTATTATACCATAGTTAGACTCAAATTACTCTTAATGGCATTTATTTGGACTCATGTATATTTTAATATTTTTAACCGTAATTCATTGGCTCTAATATGCAATAATTTTCACATTTTAACAGCTTTAAAGTCAGGATATGTATTATAATCAATGGTGTCTTACAATTATAATTGACAACAATGTTTTTTTCTTAGTGGTATGTAAAATAATGGTGTATCTTAAAATCAATCATGGCATCTTAGGGTTTTTTTTTTTTTTTTTTTGGCCTTTTAAGTAATGTTTATTTTTTGTTTGTTTGCTTGTTTTTTTTTGTTTTTGTTTTTTTTTTTTTTTTAATTTTATTTCTATAGGTTATTGGGGAACAGGTAGTGTTTGGTTACATGAGTAAGTTCTTTAGTGGTGATCTGTGAAATTTTGGTGCACGCATCACCTGAGCAGTATACACTGCACCCTATTTGTAGTCTTTTATCCCTCACCCCCTTCCCACTCGCCCTGAGTCCCCAAAGTCAATTGTGTCATTCTTATGCCTTTGCATCTTCATAGGTTAGTTTCCACTTATAAGTGAGAATATACAACTATGGAAAACAGTGTAGAGATTTCTTAAAGAACTAAAAGTAGAACTACCATTTGATCCAGCAATCCCACTACTGGGTATCTACCCAGAGGAAAAGAAGTCATTATACAAAAAAGATACTTGCACATGGATGTTTATATTTTGAAATTTGCAATTTCAAAAATATGGAACAAGCCCAAATGCCCATCAATCAATGAGTTGACAATGAAATTGTTATACTACTCAGCTACGAAAAGGAGTGAATTAATGGCATTCGCAGTGACCTGGTTGAAGTTTGGAGAATATTATTCTAAGTGAAGTAACTCATGAATGGAAACGAAACATCATACGTTATTTTGTTTTTATAATAGGAGATATAAGTTGTTTATTTCAAGCCAGACTCAGTGTTGGAAAATGCTGTTTCTTATTCTGTAGGTCCAGCATTCCCAAGCTAAAAGAAAGTTGTGTGGCGGGCGGTAAAGTGTTTGGCAAGGTTGTATTATTGATAGGTGAATTTCTCATAGGAAGGGAAAAACTTAAGTGACTATATTAAGAATGTGCTGGTATTTATAATTCTCTGTCTTTTCCATTCTTGAGGATATAATGTTCTTTGTGTTATTCTTTAAATCAATAGAGAATAAATAAATTGTTTAATAAGTCATGCTGACATTATTCCTTAAAAAATTGAAAAAGATTGTATGTCCCTACCTCATACAATACACAAACATAAATTACAGCTGAATTAAAGATTTACATCTGAAAGAACTTAAAAGTACTGGAAGACAATATTTTTAAAAGTGTGTATTCATACCATTAGAGTGTGGAAGTCATTCTATAATATGACACTAATATCGACATTATAAAGAAATGATTGAAAGAATTGATTACCTCAAAATATATAACAATAGTTTGTCAGAAAAGATGAAGCATAGATTTAAAAAAAAACTGGAGAAGAATAATTATGCAGAGACAAACATGTCAGAAACAATAGAATACATTTTTTAAAATTTTTACATCAAAATGTATATTCTCCCGTCCTTAAACAGGCATTCAATGGGCATCTATTATGTTTGAGGTCATAGGCTGGGTACAAGAGAGGTATAAATTACACTCGAATGGGGCCCTCAAAGAGCCCCAAATCTAGGGTTTTATTTTCATTGTTAGAATGTCTATGTCAATAATTGGGGTTATTTTTAAATTGAAAAACTCTATCCTACTTTAAAACTCCTAAATAGAACAAGCATTTATCTAACCTTAATATCATAGCATAACTCCTTACAGTTTATTGACTTTAAAATAACTAAATTCAGTAGCTCTCAAATATCCATAGTATAATGAGTGACAGGCCTGTAAAATCTAATTGACTTTATTTGGCAGACACAGGCAAACACATACATGTATTTTAACATAATATGATGACTACTTAGACATAAGTAGACACCTGATGACTACTTAGACATAAGACACCTGATCCTTCAAATACAACTGAAAAGAAGGTGCTCCAGTTTGCATGATTTATCATTGAACTAGAGTTCCCTTTCCTGGAAACACAGAGCAAATAGAGAAGATAATTAGAATTTCACTTTTCTTGAAAAGTCAAGAAGGGCAGGTGTACTCTGACCTCAGCTTTAAGTTTAACGAAATATATAGGAGGATTTGAGACTGCTCAACATGTTTCTCACGGAATTTCCCCCAAGCATTACTCTCTGAAGAGCCTGAAAAAGTATGTAAGAAAAGCCTTGTTCTCTCTTGTCATGAAATTATGCTCAGCCTGCTTATTATGCTAGAGGTTAGTTTCTGAACAGCAGAAAACGTTTTCTCATCCTTAGTTATGTTTGTTGTTCTAACACAACAGTCTTCTGATCACGATGATCCTCTATAATCAACATTTCTTAAGTGCCCAGTGAGGTAAGGCTTGCTTCTAAAGAATTTTAAAGTGTATTTTTAGCAAGGCTCTAAAGATTAAGTCTTCACCTTGCTGCCAGCAGTTACATTTTTTTCTAAGGGGTAAAAAGCACAAACCAGAATTATGCTAGATCTCCATTAAGATATAGAACAGTCTATGGTGCCTGGTTGCTGTTGACCTACATTGATAATTGGAAATATTACAACTTACTGCAAAGGTACTAAGTATTGTCTATTATAATATGTGTTTTGCATCTCTTTCTGTGATTTATATAATAGTAGTCCTATTTTGCAGATGAGAAAACCAGACTCCAAAAGCTAAAAAACTTGCTAAAGTCACGTGGCTAATGAGTAACAGCAAGATTCAAAATCAAAACAACCTGACTCTAAAACCCTCCTGTTAACCAATGACCTTTTCTCCTCTCAAAATTCTGGAATAAATGGAAACCATTTCACACGTGTTTATTCCTTCACTCCTACAGTGTGCCAGCTCCCAGTGTAGTCTAGGGATACTATCCATGGTGAAGAGGACAGGCTAGGTCGCTGCCCTCATGGGCTTGCATTCCATTGAGACAAATACATTTCTTATTGCTTAATTTAGTTAAGTGAGATGGGGGTGGGGAAAGAAGAGAAAATAATGAGACAGAGAGTCATGGGATTTCGACTTTACGTGGGAGTCAGGGAAGGCCTCCGTGAGGATTTGTTAGCTGAAAGGAAACCTTGGTTGAAGTGAGGGAGGAGGAAACCTTGCAGATATCTGGGGAGAAGAGCACCTGTACAGAAAGAACAGCAAGTGCTTAGCCCCTGTGCTGGCAATAGGCTTGTGTCTGAGGCTGGAAAGGGCAGGAAAGGGAGAACATAAGAGGAAATGGGCACAGAGCTAGCCACAGCCAACTCAGGGAGGTGTTGTAGACCCTGGTAAGGATTTAGGACTTTCTTTTCACTTCTGTGACAAGAAACCAGTGAAGGGTTGGGCTTGGGGAAGTTGCCCCTGGCTGTGTGGCCGCAGTGGAAATAAGGGAAGCAGGTAGGATGCTGCCATGACCCAAGAGAGATGTATGGCTGGGACAGAGCCACAACAGTTGGGAACTGGTGGGTGATGACATTTAGGGTCTGTTTTGAGAATTCAGGGGATTTATCATCTCGTTGGTGGCAGAAACAGCACAGTGGAAGAATACAGACAGCGTCCTGTTAAGGGCCGCAGTGTTTTCTGCAACTTCTTCCACGTATCTACTGCAAATTGTCTGAGAAAGGCAGAGCCTAGGAACCATGGTGGGAGTTTTGAGATAAAAATTCTGTAGCCCATCTGCATTTCCCTGGGAGCTCAATTAATCATCAATTTGCCTTATTAATTACTAAGAGTTCATCGTAGTTCTAGATAGATTCCTCAAAATAAATTCAAAGGACAAAGGGGTAGAAAATGGATCTGACTGTCTCTGCACTGGGAATCCCTGCACGGGGAGGACGAGGAGGAACAGACCAAACAAAGCACGGGTGATAGAAAGGGAAGCCTGCGATGGGTGGGTTGAGTCAGGTAAGACAGAGAAGCTTGCTAAGGCGGAGTGGAAGGAAATCCCCTCATTACTGTGGCTGCCCTTTGAGGTAGGAAGGAATGAAGAGCCCGAGGGGGTTTAAAGTGTTCTGAAGCACTGATACTCTAAATGCGGCATGCTAGCACAGAGGAAAGTGTAATTCAGGCAGGCAGACTACTCTCTCTGCATTCCTACAACTGCTTCCCCTCCCCAGGATGTGTGTGTGTGTGTCTCTATGTGTGTGTGTGCGCATATGTCTCTGTGTGTGTGTCTATGTATGTCTATGTGTATGTCTGTGTGTATACAAGTGTGTGTCTTTGTGTATGTGTCCGTGTGTGTGTCTATGCATATGTGTCTATGTATGTTTCTGTGTGTGTGTGTCTGTCTGGGTATGTGTATGTCTGTGTCCATGTGTGTGGGTGTCTGTATGTCTATGT
>NC_045438.1:42644628-42660697 GCF_002776525.5 Piliocolobus tephrosceles
TGTGTGTGGGTGTCTGTATGTCTATGTGTATGTATGTGTGTGTCTATTTGTGTATCCCTGTGTGTGTCTGTGTGCATGACTGTGTCTATGTATGTCTGTGTGTGTCTCTGTGTGTGTGTCTGTGTGTCTATGTGCATGACTGTGTGTGTCTGCATACACTCAGATGCTTCTGTTGAATGAAGTCAATTAGATTCTGCCTTCCCACTGGCTTCTGTGTAGCCTGTGCTTGACCAACCATCAAGCAAAGTCCGTGACTTTTCCTCTGAAAGGGATGCCACATTTTTGTGTGTATCTGTTTGTAAACAGTGACAAGGGATAGGGATGGAGTGGATAAGGAGTGTGTGAAACAGCACAAATCAGAGAAAATTTAAGAGGTACAAGAACAAGGATTTTTGCCTTGGCTTTACAATGCTGGTAAACACTAATTCTATGAGGCCAGCATCATCCTGATACCAAAACCCGGCAGAGATACAACAAAAAAAAGAAAACTTCATGCCAATATCCTTGATGAAACACCAATGCAAAAATCCTCAACAAAATACTGGCAAACCAAATCCAGCAGCCCATCAAAAAGCTTATCCACCACTATTCAGTAGGCTTCACCCCCGGGATGCAAGGTTGGTTCAACATATACAAATCAATAAATGTGATTCATCACATAAACAGAACTAAAGACAAAAAAAAAAAAATGATTATCTCAATAGATGCAGAAAAGGCCTTCAATAAAGTTCAACATCCCTTCATGTTAGAAACTCTCAATAAACTAGGTATTGAAGGAACATAACTCAAAATAATAAGCACCGTATATGACAAACCCACAGCCAATAACATACTGAATGGGCAAAAGCTGAAAGCATTCCCCTGAAAACCAGCACAAGACAAGGATGCCCACTCTCACCACTCTTATTCAACACAGTATTGGAAGTTCTGGCCAGGGCAATCAGGCAAGAGAAAGAAATAAAGTGTATTCAAATAGGAAGAGGAAGTCAAACTATCTTTGTTTGCAGATGACATGATCCTATATCTAGAAAACCCCATCATCTCAGCCCAAAAACTTCTTAAGCTGATAAGCAACTTCAGCAACGTCTCAGGATACAAAATCAATGTACAAAAATTATTAGCATTCCTTTACATCAACAACAGGCAAGCCGAGAGCCAAATCATGAATGAACTACCATTTACAATTGTCACAAAAAAATAAAATACCTAGGAGTACAGCTAACAAGGGAAGTGAAGGACCTCTTCAAGGAGAACTACAAACCACTGCTCAGATAAATCAGAGGTGACACAAAAAAAATGGAAGAACATTCTATGCTTATGAATAGGAAGAATCAGTATCATGAAAGTGACCATACTGCCCAAAAGAATTTATAGATTCAATGCTATTCCCATTAAACTACCATTGACATTCTTCACAGAATTAGAAAAATTTATGCTAAAATTCATATGGAACCAAAAAAGAGCCCAAATAGCCAAGGCAATCCTAAACAAAAAGAACAAAGCTGGAGGCATCACCCTACCCAACTTCAAACAACACTACAGTAGCCAAAACAGCATGGTACTGGTACAAGGACAGACACATAAACCAATGGAACAGAATAGAGAAGCCAGAACTAAGACCACACACCCAGAATCATCGGATCTTCAACAAACCTGACAAAAACACACAGTGGGGAAAGGATTCCCTATTCAATAAATGGTGCTGGGAGAACAGGCTAGCCATATGCAGAAAACTGAAACTGGAGCCCTTCCTTACACCTTATAGAAAAAATAACTCAAGATAGATTAAAGACTTAAATGTAAAACCCAAAACTGTAAAAATCCTAGAAGAAAGTCTAGGCAATACCATTTAGGACACAGGCACGGGCAAAGATTTCGTGACAAAAACACCAATATCAATTGCAACATATGCAAAAATTGACAAATGGAATCTAATCAAACTAAAGAGCTTCTGAACAACAAAAGAAACTGTCATCAGAATGAACAGACAACCTACAGAATGGGAGAAAATGTTTGCAATCTATCCATCTGACAAAGGTCTAATATCCAGCATCTATTAATACAAGGAACTTAAACAAACAAATTTACATTTAAAAAAACAAACAACCCCATTAAAAAATGGGCAGGCCGGGCGCGGTGGCTCACGCCTGTAATCCCAGCTCTCAGGGAGGCAGAGGCGGGAGGATAGCTTGAGCCCAGGAGTTCGAGACCTGCCTGGGTAATACAGTGAGACCCCGTTCTCCACAAAAAGGAAAAAAAAAAAAAAAAAAGACAAAAAAATAAAAAATGGGCAAAGGGCATGAACAGACACTTTTCAAAAAAAAAGACATACATGCAGCCAACAAACATATGAAAAAACACTCAATATTGCTGATCATTAGAGAAATGCAAACCAAAACCACATTGAGATGCCATCTCATGCCAGTCAGGATAGCTATTATTAAAAAAGTCAAAAAGCAACAGATGCTGGCAAGGTTGTGGAGAAAAAGGAACACTCTTACACTGTTTGTGGGAGTGTGAATTAGTTCAACCTTTGTGGAAGACAGTATGGTGATTCCTCAAAGACCTAGAAGCAGAAATACCATTTGACCTAACCATCTCATTACTGGGTATATACCCAAAGAAATATAAACTATTTTGTTATAAAGATACATGCATGCATATGTTCATTGTAACACTATCCGCAGAAGCAAAGACATGGAATCAACTTAAATGCCCATCAATTATAGACTGGATAAAGAAAATGTGGTACATATACACCATGGAATACTATGCAGTCATAAAAAGGAATGAGATAATGTCCTTTGCAGAGATATGGATGGAGCCAGAAGCCATTATCCTCAGCAAACTAACATAGGAATCAAACACTGAATGTTCTCACTTATAAGTGGGAGCTGAAAGATGAGAACACATGGACACACGGCAGCGAAACAACACACACTAGGGCCTGTTAGGGGGTGGGAGGGTGCGGGGAGGGAGAGCGTCAGGAAGAGTAGCTAATAGATGCTGGGCTTAATAGATGGGGTTGATCTGTGCAGCAAACCACCATGGCACACACTTACCTATGTAACAAACCTGCACATCCTGCACATGTACCCCCAAATTTAAAATAACAAATAAAAATAAAAATAAATATTATATATATATATAAGAAAATGTGGATACACAGAGACACCAGACATACACACTCACACAGAAAAGGCCATGTGAGGACATGGAGAAAAGGCAGCCACCTACAAACCCAGAAGAAAGGCCTCAGAAGAAACCAAGTCAGCTGATGCCTTCATATTGGATTTATAGCCTCCAGCCTGAGAAAATAAATTTCTGTTGTTTAAGCAAAAAAAAAAAAAAAAAAAACAAAATGCCGGTAAACGTTGGTGATTCTGCTTTATACTGAAAATGATGGTGGTGACAGGGGGAGCAGTTTACTAGATACAACCACAGGATATTTCATCAAAAAGGATTGAAAGCCACTACTTGCTTTCATTTCTTGAAATACATTTCTTGAAATACATTTATTAAGCACAGATGAGCATTGTTTTGGTTTTTGTTCAGTGATTAAATGTACAATCCCCAATAAAATATTTTGAAGTTTTTCCAAAGAAAAGAAACTCCGCCTGGCTGCATCAGCTAGACAAAGGTACCTGCGCTGCTGTTTTTTGTTTGGTTGGTTGGTTGGTTTTGGTTTTTTCCCCCTGTATCTGCTGGATTATTTTCGCTGATGGGTGTTTGAGCTGGCATTTCTTAAATAAATATTATCTTTGAAGTGACGCATGCTGTGTTTTTCCCTGTGGGACGTGTGAATGACTTGTGGATATTTGTGAGTACACTTACGTGTATTTTTTTCCCACTATGCTAGGTCCATTTTCAGTTCTTATTAAAAAGTTCAGGGTTTCGGAATCCGACTGTTCTGCAAATGCCTGCTGTTGTTGGTAAGTGGCCTGCACCATCCTTGAGTAGGTAAGAAGAGCTGAGATTTCACCAGAAACAGTGACATTCACACCCAGGGGCTGAGATAAGGCGGAATGTCCACCTGGAGATAAGCCTTGGCTGTCACACGTGGACCGCCTGCTCTGGTCATGCATGTGTGTGATCTATAATAGGGTCACAGTTTTATGAAATTCAGTCACTTTGTAGCAGCCACTCTAAGGAGGACGATTCATGGTCCCCGTGCAAGCACTGCACCCAGCACCTTCTCAGGAACATTCACGTTATTTCCAGCTGGATTGAGGCTGGAAGCTCCCCAGCAAGCAATAGAAAAAGCACCAGGTGTTCCCAGCAGCGCTCTCCTTCACCCTTGCAAGCTACGACTGGCAAGTTTCCCGAAGCAAGAGAATTGTACTTGACAGCACATGGTGTGATGGTTTCCTCACTGCCGGAGTATCTGTTCTGGATGCCTCTGTCCCCACGTATCTCAGAAGTAGCCCTTATGGTTAAACTGTGGCCCTTTGGAAACAAGGCCAGTCGCAAGACACGTCAGGAAGCAATTTGTGTATCGAGACTCGAACTGCTTTGGAGCTTCCCTCTGGATTTTAGTCAAGCTGTCACAAAGTTCATGACTTGATTTTTCCACTCTTGTAAAATGAAGGCTGCTCTGACTCAATCTCCAGCTTATTGCCTTTAATACTTCCCCATTGCTATTGCTAAACCCCTTACCTTATACAGACTGTGGAGACGGGCAAAGGAAAAAAATCTCCAAACTTTTTGATATGGTGCTTTGAAGACACAGTTTACTAATGGCCTGAAAGAATTCATGCAGCTTCCCACATGCAAAGTTTATTTTTGGAGAGTAGTTTATATATGGAATAAATGGAATAGAATTGAGAGTCCAGAAATAAACCCTCACATTTATGGAAAATTGGTTGTCAACAAGGATGCCAAGACAATTCAGTGGGGAAAGAAACGTCTTATCAGCAAACAGTGCTAGGGCAACTAGATATCAATGTGAAGAAGAATGAAGTGAGAACTCTACCTTACATCATATTAAAAAATTAACTCAAGATTGATCAAAGACCTAGATGTAAGAGCTAAAACTATAACAGGCTTAGAAGAAAACATAGGTGTAAATCTTCATAACCTTGAATTAGGCAATTATTTCTTTAAAATATGACACTAAAAGCATAAAAAACACAAGAAACAATAATAGTTTGGACCTCATCAAACTAAAAATGTTGTGGTTCAAAGGTCACCATCTATAAAGTGAAAAGACTACCCAAAGAATGGGAGGAAAGTTTTGTAATTTTATATCTGAAAAGGGAAATATCTATATAGAGAACAATTACAATGTAATAATAAAAAGACAAATAATCCAATATTCAAAGGGACAAAGGATTTGAAAAGACATTTCTCCAAAGAAGATATTCAAATATCTAATAAACACATGAAAAGATGCTCAGCATCATTAACCATCAGAGAAATACAAATCAAAACCACGAGAGACCACTTCATACCTATGCGAATGCTATAATCAGAAAGACAGGTAATAACAAGTGTTGGCAAGGATTTGGAGAAATTGATGGTGGAAATTTAAAATGATATTGTCACTTTAGAAAACACTCTGGCAGTTCCCCAGTCAATCATAGAGTTACCATATGAACAGCAATTCTACTCCTAGGCGTATTCCTAAAACAAATGAAAACATATATTCACCAAAAACTTGTCTGTGAAGTGCATAGCAGCCTTATTCTTGACAACCTAAAAGTGGAAACAAAACCCAAATGTTCATCAAACTGATGAATACATAAATAAAATATACTATATCCACTCAATGGAATATTATTTGCCAATTAAAAATAATAAAGGCTGGGTATTGTGGCTCACACCTGTAATCTTGGCACTTCGGGAGACTGAGGTGGGAGGATCACTTGAGACCAGGAGTTCAAGACCAGCCTACGCAGCATAGCAAAGCTCCATCTCTACAAAAAGTAAAAAATTAGCCAAGCATGGTGGTGCACGCCTGTAGTTCTGGTGACTTGGGAGGCTGAGGTGAGAGGACTGCTTAAGCCCAGGAGTTCAAGGCTGCAGTGAGCAATGATCATGCCACCACACTTCCATCTAGGTTGCAGAGCAAGACTTTGTCTCTACAAATAAATGAAAAAGAAATGAAGTATTGATACACGCCACAACGTGGATGACTCTTGAAAACATCATGCTAAGTGAAAGAAACCAGGATGAATGTTATATGATTCTATTTATATGAAATGTCCAGAATGGGCAAATTTCTAGAGAAAGAAAGTACATTAGTGATTGTCTATATTTGGGGGAATTGTGGGGAATAGGGAGTGATGCTAATGGGCATAGGGTTTCTTACTGGGTTGATGACAATACTGTAAAATGATTGTAGTGATGGTCACACAACTCTATAAATATACTAAAAGACATTCCACTGTGTACTTTAAATTGGTGAATTGTATGCTATGTGGATTATTTTTCAATAAAGAAGATATTTAAAAATCACAAAATATAGATGATTAGAGAATATGGAATATGTCATTAATTATAGATTTTTTTCTGTATTTTTAATTCTTTCTTTGACTTCGCTTGCTTTCTCAGATGTTTCTTAGACAGAAAACATCCAAAGCAAAGATTTACAACTCTGTACGGAAGCCACAGGTTTTGTAAGAAAAGGCTAAGGAGAAAAGGAGGACTGCAATGTAGTGTTTGCATTTATGATTTACTTTCTGTTCACGTTTCAGACTTAGTTATTTACTTTGCACCTATTGCCACATATTTGCTGTTATCTCTCCATACACATGGAAGTTCTTTGGAATTTTTAGTAAAATGTCCTCAGTTTCGGAGCCAAACCTTTTACTGAGAATCAAATATAGTTTTCACTAAAGTTGCTTCCTACAAATTGCCATATGAGAAATAGAAGAAAACAGAGGGGCAGCAGATACACTGTTTTCTCCTAGTTGATGGCAAAAATTAGATCTCTATCAAGATCAAAAAAGAGTCCTTTATTGCATGAACTAAGCTTCTTATCCTAAGCTGATTACAGGGGGAGATATTTAAAAGAAACATCAGTTTAGGGAAGGGGAAATCGTGGGATAAAATACATTCATTGGCTTTCTTCTCCAAGTCAAACTGCAGAGGAAATAACAGGCACAGAGACTTCTAGCAGGGTTGTCTGGTGGGACATGCCCTGGCATATGGGGTCAATCCATTCCTCTCCAGACCAGGGACTTCCTCTGACGTTGGCAACTCAGTTACCTCCTGTGAGCCTAAGCTTTCTTGTCTGCAAACTGAGAGATCTCAAGTCTTTCCTGGCTGTAACAGTTACAGGGGCGTCCAATCTTTTGGCTTACCTGGGCCACATTGGAAGAAGAAAAATTGTCTTGGGCCACACATAAAATACACTAACACTAATGACAGCGGATGAGATATTTTTTTAAATTGCAAGAACATCTCATAATGTTTTAAGAAAGTTTATGTATTTGTTTTGGGCTGCATTCAAAGCCATCCTGGGCTGTGTGCATCCCAACAGGCTGCAGGTTGGGCAAGTTTGGTCTATGATTTTGTAATCTGATCTAGAATTCTCTGAGACATCAATGCTACATGAAGATACAGGTAGATGAGTGAATATTGTAGTTGAGTGAATATTATGCCCAGTGTGTTGATTAATGAATAGATGTGATCCTAGAAGAAGCAATTTCAAGACTTTTCCCTGGCCTCTGGAGTTATCACTGATCAGCAAAGCACTTTAATTAATAAGTCAAACAGAAAAAGCATGTCTGTTAGTTTTGCAAACCTCAGAAAGATGAGCACAACAGACATGTTAATTCCCAAACGTAGTTTCAAAAAACTATTTGCCAGATTTCAAATGAACACAGGCTTGACTGGGCACATGAAAATTTAAATATTCTGAATGTTAAATGGCCGACCATAAGTTCAATTTCAACTAAGTTTGATGTGGCTACTTTTTATTTTTTACTTTTCAAAAATTGTGGTACACACTGCATCTTCTCACTCATAAGTGGGAGTTGAACAATAAGAACACATGGATGCAGGGAGAGGAACATCACACACTGGGGCCTGTCGGGGGGAGTCAGGGGCAAGGGGAGGGAGAGCATTAAGACAAATACCTAATGCATGTGGGGCTTAAAACCTAGATGACGGGTTGATAGGTGCAGCAAATCACCATGGCGCATGTATACCTATGTATCAAACTTGCACATTCTTCTCATGTATCCCAGAATTTAAGTAAAGAAGACAAAAAATTGTGGTACAATGTACATACAGTGAACAATTCAGAGTTTTGTCAATTTCATACAGACATGCACTCCACACCCCTATCAAGATGTAGAATATTTCCAACCCCTGAAAAAAGATTCTTCATGCCCTTCCCAGTCAGTACCCACCAAGGCAAACACTGATCTCATTTCTTCCCTGATACGTGTTTTTCCAATCCTGGAACTTCATCAGTCATATAATATGTACTCTTTTGTGTCTGGTTTCTTTCACTCAGGAAAATGATTTTGAGGTCATCCATTTTCTTGGTTTTATGAGTAGTTTCTCCCAGGTTGTATTCCCTGGGAAGAGACAGAGATGAACACGCAGGGCATTGATAAAGGAGTTCTCTTAGAAGCCACGGCTTTTGAAGGGCAGGGAAAGAAGTCAGATTGAGCAGATTGGGGAATAGAGCTGTGAGGCAGCTCCAGCCCCAGCCTTAGTGCATCCCAGTGGGTGTCCTGGTGTGAGACTGCCTGTCAGCTATGTTAAGGTGTGGTGTGGGGACCTTGATGCTTGCCCTGTTTTGATCAGGCATCAGATGTGGGCTCCTTCTACAGGAAGGTTGTACCTTGGGCAAGGCTGCTGCTTTCAGGCAGGGAAGGTCTCCTTATAAAAAGCTGACAGGTGAGGGTTGTCTTCCAGCAGCACTCCTAGCAGCCAGGGGAAGTAATCCCTTTATTTCTGAGGGTGGGTTCCAGGCAGCACATCACAGTGTTTTATTGCTGAGTAGTATTCCATTAATGGACATACCACAATTTATTTACCCACTCTTCTGTTGAGGGACATTTGGCCTGTTCCAGTTTGGGGTTAT
The DNA here is from genome assembly GCF_002776525.5 of Piliocolobus tephrosceles. Taxonomy (NCBI): domain Eukaryota; kingdom Metazoa; phylum Chordata; class Mammalia; order Primates; family Cercopithecidae; genus Piliocolobus; species Piliocolobus tephrosceles. The sequence goes on from NC_045438.1 coordinate 42,653,669, forward strand.
TATGAACAAAGCTGCTATGAACATTCCTAAACTGGTCTTTTTATGGATATATGTTTTTATTTCTGCTGAATAAATGACAAGTAGAATTTCTGAGTCATAGGGTAGGTGTATGTTTAACATTACAGAAACTGCCAGACTAACCTGAGCTTCAACAACTAATGTGATTTAAAAATAGATTTGGATACAAATATAGAAATATACCTTCAAAATAACAAAGGAAATTCAGATGAAACTTAAATATGAACTTAAAACTGAACCTGAAGTTGACCTCCTTAATAAGGTTCTACTGTGCTGTATTTGAAAATGAATTACAGCACTCAGGCTCTTTTTCCTAACAGATTTTTTTCAATAAAGTACCGCCATGCATTGCTTAAAGACAGGGATACAATCTGAGCAAGGTGTGTTGTCAAGTGATTTTGTCATTGTGTAAACATCATAGAGGGTACTTACACAAACCTAGATGAAATAGCCTACTATACAACCTAGGCTGTATGGTATAGCTTATTTCTCCCAAGTTACAAATCTGTGCGGCATGTTACTGCACCGAATACTACAGACAATTACAACACAATGGTTATAAACAAACAAACAAAAAATGGGACTGGGCACAGTGGCTCTGCCTGCAATCTCAGCACTTTGCTACCAAGGCAGCAGGATCACTTGAGGTCAAGAGTTCGAGACCAGCCTGACCAACATTTAGTAGCGACCAAACCTCGTCTCTACTAAGAATACAGAACTTAGCCGGGCATGGTGGCACGCACCTATAATCTCAGTGACTCGGAGGCTGAGGTAGGAGAATCGCTTGAACCCAGGAGGTGGAGGCTGAAGTGAGCCAAGATCATGCCACTGCACTCCAGCCTGAGCGACAAAGCAAGACTCTGTCAAAAAAAAAAAAAAAAAAAAGATAAAAAATGGCACACTTGTATAGGACACTTACCATGAATGGAGCTTGCAGGACTGGAGGTTGCTCTATGTAAGTTGGTGAGTGAGCGGTGGGTCAATGTGAAAGCCTCGGACATTATCCTACACCACTATAGACTTTATAAACACTGTACACTTAGCCTACACTAAATTTATATTTAAAATTTCTTTTCCTAATAATAAATTAACCTTAGCTTATTGTAACTTTTTTACTTTATAAACTTTAGATGTTTTTACTCTTTTGTAATAACACTTAGCTTAAGACACAAATTCACTGTACAGCTGTACAAAAACTCTCTGCTGAGGGTGTCAGGGTCTCATGAAGCTGCAGTCAGGGTGTAAGTAGGGATGTCGTCTCATCCAAAGCTTAACTGAGGAAGGATACACCTTGACATGCATGTGGTCACTGGGCAGCATGCCATTCCTTGCAGAATGCCAGACAGAGGGCTCAGTTTCTTGCTGGCTGTGAGTGAGAGGTTGCCCTCTGTTCCTTGTCCTTTCCATGTGGCAGCTCACAACATGGCAGCTTGCTTCTTTAAAACCAGGTGAAGAGCCAGTGTCCCCTAGCAAGACAGATGTCCCGTCTCAAGGGGAGGGGATCACACAAAGGTGGATTACCTGGGTCTACTTTCGCATCTGTCCACCATGCTCCCAATGGTAAGAAGCATTTATTGTAGTACCTCAGTTAGTCAAATATTTCCTTCCTCCAAAAGCAGAGAAAACTAGAACTCCCTTCCAGTTTGTTCATCCATACACAGTGAATTGTCAGGTAATGAATGTCCCTGATTAGGTTTAGCACTGGTGTATTTTGACCAAATCAATTTTTAAACAAAAGACAAAGGCCAGTAACATTAAAAGAAAAGTTGAACAGAACTTTAACTGGGAACACTAAAAACTTAAATATATGTATTTAGTAGGTACATATTAAATGTCATTATGGTAATATTCAGATCTGGTGTTTTCTCAGTTACTGCACTAAAAAACTTAAGTGCTCATTTGTAAATGGTGTTCTATTGACAGTACTGCTTACTACTGGTAGGCCTAGCAGTAAAGCTGCTCTCCATACTTTCAATAAATCCTCAATCTCCTTTTCCTATTTTTCCTGGTACCCACAGACTTTGTATTAGTCCATTTTCATGCTGCTGATAAAGACATACCTGAGACTGAGCAATTTACAGAAAAAAAAAAAAAAAGTTTGTTGGACTTAGAGTTCTACATGGCTAGGGAGGCCTCACAATGATAGCAGAAGGCGAGGAGGAGCAAGTCACATCTTACATGGATGGCAGCAGGCCAAGAGAGATCTTGTGCAGGGAAACTCCTGTTTTTAAAACCATCAGATCTCATGAGACTTATTCACTATCAGAAGAACAGTACAGGAAAGACCCTCCCCCATGATTCAATTGCCTCCCAAAAGTCCCTCCCACAACACGTGGGAATTGGAGATGAGATTTGGGTGGGGACACAGCCAAACCATATCAGACATAAACAGTGAATTGATGTGGATCGGGTTCATTCATTCATTCATTCATTCATTCATTCATGTATAAAACAAATATCTACTGAACACTTACCCGTGCACTGACTGTGCTGATGTTTCAATAGTAAATGAGACATGGCCTCCAAATGACATTCAGTCCAGTCAGAAAGACAAATGAGGAAACACTGCACAGTAAATTCCACTGAGGAATTTGCTATGGAAATACATAAATTAAGGGCCCAGGGAACTCGATATCCAAATGGCATGCTCCTTAGAAAACAAATTATAGGAGAAGTACAGGCTAGATAGTGAGAGTTAATCAACCCAAGTAGATCGAAAATAAAACCTCAAGGAAAGATGTGTCCCTTAGATGGTAATAGAATACAGAGACAAACAGAGGCTTGAGAACTGAGGCTTTGGATAAATCTAAATAGAAGATGGGAAGAAAAATAACCCATAAATTTTAAGTAACTGCAGTGTTGGCAAACTGTGAAGTCTCACTAGTCAAATGGCATATCAGTTTTCAGGTACTAGCTATTTCTATATTGACATAAATAATGGACTACAAGTAAAATATTCATAGTGGATTTGCATACAATGAAAAACTCTAGATGAAGTAAGGTAATACTTAAGGTGGGAACAAAGTAAAAATTATCACCTAAAGTCACAGACCCAGGTGAGAAATGCATATTAATGTTGACTGTTTTATTAATGAATATAGTTAAATAAAATAGTATTCAGTGTTGGTTTGTAGAAACAAATCACTGCATGTGTTACATCTATAAAGAAGAAATCAAATAATCTAAAATACAGTGGAATCTTTGGGGCTTCATGTGGGTTTTAGAATATTTAGAGCAAGACAAAATCTAGAGCACTTTATCCTATAAAGTAAACAAATAAATATATCAAAGTATAACAATAATTTTGCAAATAAAAAGCTTTTAGGTAAAGATTGCTTATCATCATATATTGGGCCCTTTTCTAACTTGTAAAATTTTCTTTTTTTTTTTTCTTTGAGATAGTCTCCCTCTGTCACCCAAGCTGGAGTGCAGTGGCACAGTCTTGGCTCACTGCAGCCTCCTACTACCAGATTCAAAGAGAACCTACTCAGTCTCCTGAGTAGCTGGGACTACAGGCATGCACCACCATGCCTGGCTAATTTTTGTATTTTTGGTAGAGACAAGGTTTCACCAGGTTGACCAGGCTGGTGTCAAACCCCTGGCCTCATGTGATTCGCTTGCCTCAGCCTCCAAAAGTGGTGGGATTACAAGCATGAGCCACTGCACCTGACCTAAAATTTTCCCTTGTGCATTCTCAAAATTGCAAGTTCTCTACCTGGAAAATTTAGGGGAGTGAAAACCCCTCAGCAAAAGAATATCATTGCATTGGAGATTGCTGTGTGGATTTAAAAATGGCAATATGCCAAGCACATTGTGTATATCTACTTCTTAATTGTGTGATTACATGATTTCTCCCTGAATAAATCTTGTTTTGATGAAAGTTTAAGTCAGAGCACCTGCAAGCTTCATTGCTCCTCCCCCTTTCTCAGCTCCCATCTTTATCACCTGTTTGGAGAATGTGTCAACGTTCCCTAATTGAGAAGTAATTTGCAGTTACTGAAATCCATTTTATATTAAAAAGCCTCTTCAATATGCACAACTTCCCCTAGAGAGCTGTTTTACTTGGAGGCATTTCTTAGATTTAAGTTCTAATAAAACTAAGTATGTTTTAGGACATAACTTTATAGCTTTTTTTCCCCTATTTTAAAATACAAGGAACATAAAAGTAAAGAAGAGTTTAAGTTAAGCCTGTTAAATATAAGAAATTACTTATTTTGTTTGTGATTCCCTTAAGATGTCATTTGGAGTTTTAAAGATATCATTGTACTACAAATAAAATATATTACAGATATCTATTTACTTTTCAGAAAGTAAAAATAAGCAGTGAGTAAGAGTTCTTCATCTGTTTTTAGTTATAAAATGCTGACCTATTGAATAATGAAAGTGTTTTAAATAACACTAAAAATGCATCTGTATTTTTCCCTGAAGGCAAAATAGTAAGATTTAAATTCACCTTCCTACTAGGGATGTTTCAGTTCTTACGACTACCAGGCAGTTTTGTTTTTCATCTTGAATTGTGAATTGTCTTCACCTATATTTCAATTAGTTTTTTCTTTTTTTCTTTAATTTTGGCTTTTATTTTAGATACAGGGGCTATGTATGGAGGACTGTTACATGGGTGTATTGCACCCAGATAGTGAGTAGAGTACCCAATAGGTAGTTTTTCACCCCACATTCTTCTCCTTTCCCCCTATAGTCCACAGTGTCTATTGTTCTCATGTTTATGTCCATGTGTGCTCAATGTTTAGCTCCCACTTGTAAGTGAGAATATGTGATATTTGGTTTTCTGTTCCTGTGTTAATTTGCTTAGGATATGATCTCTGGCTGCATCCATGTTGCTGCAAAGGACATTATTTCATTCTTTTTTGTGGCTGTAATAGTATACCCTGGTGTATTTGCACCACACTTTCTCTAGCCAGCCCACCACTGATGAGCACCTAGGTTAATTCCATGTCTCTGCTATTGTGAATAGAGCAGTGATGAACATACAAGTGCATGTGTCTTTTTGCTATAGTGATCTATTTCCCTTTGAGTATATACCCAGTAATGGTATTTCTGGGTCAAATGGTAACTCTGTTTTAAGTTCTTCCAATTACATTTTTCATTCAAAGATTCAGAGCACTCTCTCAACATACTGAGTGAACCCTTGCCTTTCCCATGGATGAATGAAGTACTGAATATCCCAAAGCATTGAATCACTTCTCTTGATTTTAAGATCCTGTTTCATTGGTGCCCTTGTTTTTATCATTTTGCTTTTTACTCTGTTCATTTTTTCTTTTCTTTCCCTTTTTAGTTTTAATAGTTTAATATTGACCTAATTCATTTGTGTGATTATTTTTCCCTAAATAAATCTTTCTTTGTTTTTTTAAATAAATGCAATTAAAGCTTTAAATATAGCTCTAATTACCACATTAGCTTAATTCTGCATGTTTTATAGTGCTTTCATTGTTGTTTAGTTCTAAACATTTTATGTTACAATTGGATTTTATTGTGTTACTTAGGAGTATGTTTTATTCAGTTTCTAAAAATGTGTGTGTGGGGGTTTCATTTCTGTTTTTAGCTAGGTTTTCTTGTTGATTGTTAATTTAATTACATTATGGTCAGAGATTGGGGATGACTTAATATGAATTATTTAAAATTTATTGAGATTTCAGCGGCCAGGCGCAGTGGCTCAAGCCTGTAATCCCAGCACTTTGGGAGGCCGAGACGGGCGGATCACGAGGTCAGGAGATAGAGACCATCCTGGCTAACACGGTGAAACCCCGTCTCTCCTAAAAATACAAAAAAACTATCCGGGCGAGGTGGCAGGCGCCTGTAGTCCCAGCTACTCAGGAGGCTGAGGCAGGAGAATGGCGTAAACCCAGGAGGCGGAGCTTGTAGTGAGCTGAGATCCGGCCACTGCACTCCAGCCTGGGCGACAGAGCAAGACTCCGTCTCAAAACAAACAAACAAACAAACAAAAAAAAAAAAAAAAAAAAAAAAAAAAAAAAAAACCCAATAAAATTTATTGAGATTTCTATTATGATCTAGCGCTGAATCAATGTACAATTGCCATTGCCATTTCTTGAGTACAAGTCTCTACACGTGTTTGTCTATTACATCAAGCTTGTCAATGGATTATTTAAATTCATGACCCTAAAAATATTTTGTTTTCATGATCTATTAGTTTTTGATGGTATGTTAAAAATCTCTCTGTATTATTGTGGATCTGTCGATTTATCCTTGTAATTCTGTTAGCTTTTGCTTTATATATGGTTCTGATGTCAGGGGTATATGAGATAATAATTTGAACATCCTGTTAGATTATAATTTTTGTCTTTATACTGCATAATAGGTCCCTCTATGCTATTTGTTATTTTACCTTCAGTTTTAATTTATCTGTTATTAATATTGAGATTATAAATATTCTTTTGGTAAGAATTTGCTTAGTAAATATTTTTCATACTTTTATTTTCAGCTTTTGCTGTTTGGGGTGTGTCTTCTAAAAATGACAGATAAAGAGATGTACTGTGTTTCTGCTGCTTACAATTTTTTAGTCTTTGTCATTAGATAAAAAAGCTTATTCCTTTCATATTTATTGAGATTACTAATTTGGACTTAACATTGACCGTCTTAATTTGTGTCATATATTTAAGCATGCTCTTCTTCAATTTTTTTCTTTCATTTTCACATTATTTGAATTAGTGAAGCTTTCTTTAATCCCCTTTCTTTTGTTTCCTGATTTGGAAGCTTATAGTTATATCTTATTATTTGAAACAGTTACTTTTTCTAACAAAGTTTAAAGTTATTTAGTACACGTATCTTTCCCCTGATCAAAATCAGGACTTTAACATACATGTTGAAACTTCACTACTTCCTCATTTGCAGAGCCGATAGTTTATTAAATTCACCATGATGTCCTCACTCTCTGTGCTTACTGTTGTTTCCTGCATACCACCCTTACCTCTGGGTTCATTTTCTTTCCTTCCTTCCTTCCTTCCTTCCTTCCTTCCTTCCTTCCTTCCTTCCTTC
>NC_045438.1:42660707-42692073 GCF_002776525.5 Piliocolobus tephrosceles
TTCCTTCCTTCCTTCCTTCCTTCCTTCCTTCCTTCCTTCCTTCCTTCTTTCCTTCCTTTCTCTCTCTCTCTCTTCCTTCCTTCCTTCCTTCTGCCCTTCCCTTCCCTTCCTCCCTCCCTTCTTTCTTTCTTTCTTTTTTTTTTTCACTGTCTTGCTCTGTCACCCAGACTGGAGTGCAGTAGTACAATCTCGGCTCATTGCAGCCTCTGCCTCCCTGGTTCAAATGATTCCCCTGACTCAGCCTCCCAAGTAGCTGGGGCTACAGGCACCTGTGTACACACCTGGCTATTTTCTTGTATTTTTAGTAGAGATGGGGTTTCACCATGTTGGCCAAGCTGGTCTTGAACTCCTGGCCTCAAGTGAACTGCCCGCCTAGGCCTCCCAAAGTGCTGCGATTACAGGCATGAGCCACCACACCTGGCCTGAGTTCATTTTCTTTCTTGCTGAGGAATATCTTGTAGATGTTTTCAGTGATTAATTACTTTTAGTGAATGATTGATTTAGTGAATGAGTGTTTACCTGGATATAGAATTCTAAGTTGACAATTGCTTCTTCAAAACACTAAGAAAAAATAGTTCTATCATTGGCTTGGATTTATTATGATTCCTTAAAGTGGCATTTGCCTTTTCTGCGTACTGCTTTCTAAATTTTCTCTGCATTTTTGCTGCTCTGTTTCACTAGGATGTGTTTAGGTATACATTAATTTGTTCTTTCCCTTGGCGACACATGGGATTGTTTTTATTCTCTACTTGGAAGTCTAGTGGACATCTCAAAACTGAACTTCTAATTTTCTATTCCAAATCTACTCCACTCACTGTTGTGCTAGTTTTAAGTAATGGCAATTTGATCTTTTTAATTGCTCAGAAAAAATTTTGATAGTCTTCCTTCTGTCATCTTTTGTCTCCCACACCCCACAATCAATCCATAAGGAATATTGGTTCCATTTTCAAAATGAGCCCAGAATCCAGGTGCATTTCATTAGACCCACTGCTACCAACCTGGTTTAAGCCACTATCATTTCTGGTCTGGATTATTCCTGTAGTTTCTCCTGGTCTCTTTGCTTCTAATGTTGTCTCCTCTGTTCTCTACTCAGAAGCCACAGTGATTTTTAAAACAAAAGCCAGATCATGTCACTACTATGTTTGAAACTGTCATTGCAACCTTATCTCACTCACAGTAAAAGCCAAAATCTTTGTTACTATTTTTATTTTTTATTTTATTATACTTTAAGTTCTGGGATACATGTGCAGAATGTGCCAGTTTGTTATATAGGTATACACGTGCCATGGTGGTTTGCTGCACCCATAAACCCATCATCTACATTAGGTATTTCTCCTAATGCGATCCCTCCCCTAGGCCCCCACCCCACCCCCCAACAGACCCCAGTGTGTGATGTTCCCCTCCCTATGTCCATGTGTTCTCATTGTTCAACTCCCACTTATGAGTGAGAACATGCAGTATTTGGTTTTCTGTTCCTGTGTGAGTTTGCTGAGGATGATGGTTTCCAGCTTCATCCATGTCTCTGCAAAGGACATGAACTAATCCTTTTTCATGGCTGCATAGTATCCCATGGTGTATATGTGCCACATTTTCTTTATCCAGTCTATCACTGATGGGCATTTGGCTTGGTTCCAAGTCTTTCCTATTGTGAACAGTGCTGCAATAAACATACATGTGCATGTATCTTTCTAGTAGCATGATTTATTACCCTTTGGGTATATACCCAGTAATGGAATTGCTGGGTCAAATGGTATTTCTGGTTCTAGATCCTTGAGGAATTGCCACAGTGTCTTCCACAATGGATGAACTAATTTACATGCCCAACAATAGTGTAGAAGTGTTCCTATTTCTCCACATCCTCTCCAGCATCTGTTGTTTCTTGACTTTTTAATGATTGCCGTGCTAACTGCTGTGAGATAGTATCTCACTGTGGTTTTGATTTGCATTTCTCTAATGCCCAGTGATGATGAGTTTTCTTTCATATGTTTGTTGGCCACATAAATGTCTTCTTTTGAGAAGTGTCTCTTTATATCCTTTGCCCGCTTTTTGATGGAGTTATTTGATTTTGTCTTGTAAATTTGTTTAAGTTCCTTGTAGATTCTGGATATTAGCCCTTCGTCAGATGGATAGATTGCAAAAATTTTCTCCCATTCTGTAGGTTGCCTGTTTACTCTGCTGAGAGTTTCTTTTGCTGTGCAGAAGCTCTTTAGTTTAATTAGCTCCCATTTGTCAATTTTGGCTTTTGTTGCCATTGCTTTTGGTGTTTTAGTCATGAAGTCTTTGCCCATGCCTATGTCCTGAATGGTATTGCCTAGGTTTTCTTCAAGGGTTTTTATGGTGTTAGGTCTTACGTTTAAGTCTTTAATCCATCTTCAGTTAATTTTTGTATAAGGTATAAGGAAGGGGTCCAGTTTCAGTTTTCTGCATATGGCTAGCCAGTTTTCTCAGCACCATTTATTAAATAGGGAATCCTTTCTCCATTGCTTGTTTTTGTAACATTTGTCAAAGATCAGATAGTTGTAGATGTGTGGCGTTATTTCTGAGGCCTCTTCTCTGTTCCTTTGGTGTATATATCTGTTTTGGTACCAGTACCATGCTGTTTTGGTTACTGCAGCCTTGTAGTATAGTTTCAAGTCAGGTAGTGAGAGGCCTCCAGCTTTGCTCTTTTTGCTTAGGATTGTTTTGGCTATACAAGTTCTTTTTTGGTTCCATATGGAATTTAAAGTAGTTTTTAAAAATTCTTTGAAGAAAGTCAATGATAGCTTCATGGGGATAGCATTGAATCTATACATTACTTTGGACAGTCTGGCCATTTTTATGATATTGATTCTTCCTATCCATGAGCATGGAATGTTTTCCCGTTTGTTTCTGTCCTCTCTTATTTCCTTGAGCAGTAATTTGCAGTTCTCCTTGAAGAGGTCCTTCACATCCCTTGTAAGTTGTATTCCTAGGTATTTTATTCTCTTTGTAGCAATTGTGAATTGGAGTTCACTCAAGGTTTTGCTCTCTGTTTGTCTGTTATTGATGTATAGTAATGTTTGTGATTTTTGCACATTGATTTTGTATCCTGAGACTTTGCTGAAGTTGCTTATCAGCTTAAGGAGATTTGGGGCTGAGATGATGGGGTTTTCTAAATATACAGTGATGTCATCTGCAGACAGAGACAATTTGACTTCTTGTCTTCCTATTTGAATGTGCTTTATTTCTTTCTCTTGCCTGATTGCCCTGGCCAGAACTTCCAATACTATGTTGAATAGGAGTGGTGAGAGAGGGCATCCTTGTCTTGTGCCAGTTTTCAAAGGGAATGCTTCCAGCTTTTGCCCATTCAGTATGTTATTGGCTGTGGGTTTGTCATAAATAGCTCTTATTATTTTGAGATACATCCCATCAATACCTAGTTTATTTAGAGTTTTTAGCCTAAAGGGATGTTTTCTCAAAGGTCTTTTCTGCATCTATTGAGATAATCATGTGGTTTTTGTCATTGGTTCTGTTTATGTGATGGATTACATTTATTGATTTGCATATGTTGAACCAGCCTTGCATCCCAGGGATGGAGCTGACTTGATCATGGTGGATAAGCTTTTTGATGTGCTGCTGGAATTGGTTTGCCAGAATTTATTGAGGATTTTCACATCTGTATTCATCAGGAATATTGGCCAGAAATTTTCTTTTTTTGTTGTGTCTCTGCCAGGTTTTGGTATCAGGATGATGTTGGCCTCATAAAATGAGTTAGGGAGGCATCCCTCTTTTTCTATTGTTTGGAATAGTGCTCCTCTCTGTACCTCTGGTATAATTCAGCTCTGAATCTGTCTGGTCCTGGGCTTTTTTTTTTTTTTTTTTTTTTTTGGTTGGTAGGCTATTCATTACTGCCTCAATTTCAGAACTTGTTATTGGTCTATTAAGGCATTCGACTTCTTCCTGGTTTAGTCTTGGGAGGATGTATGTGTATAGGAATTTATCCACTTCTTCCAGATTTTCTAGTTTATTTGGATAGAGGTGTTTATAGTATTCTCTGATAGTAGTTTGTATTTCTGTGGGATCAGTGGTGATATCCCCTTTATCATTTTTTATTGTGTCTACTTGATTCTTCTCTCTTTTCTTCTTTATTAGTCTGGTAGTGTTCTATTTTGTTAATCTTTTCAAAAAACCAGCTTCTGCTTTCATTTATTTTTTGACGGGTTTTTCGTTTCTGTGTCTCCTTCAGTTCTGCCCTGATCTTAGTTATTTCTTGTTTTCTGCTAGCTTTTGAATGTGTTTGCTCTTGCTTCTCTAGTTCTTTTAATTGTGATGTTAGGGTGTTGATTTTAGATCTTTCCTGCTTTCTCCTGTGGGCATTTAGTGCTATAAATTTCCCTCTAAACACTGCCTTAGCTGTGTCCCAGAGATTCTGGTGTGCTGTGTCTTTTTTCTCACTGGTTTCAAATAACTTATTTATTTCTGCCTTAATTTCGTTATTTACCCAGTAGTCATTCAGGAGCAGGTTGTTCAGTTTCCATGTAGTTGTGCAGTTTTGAGTAAGTTTCTTAATCCTGACTTCTAATTTGATTGCACTGTGTTCTGAGAGACAGTTTGTTGTGATTTCTGTTGTTTTACATTTGCTGAGGAGTGTTTTACTTCCAATTATGTGGTCAATTTTAGAATAAGTGCGATGTGCTGAGAAGAATGTATGTTTTGTTTATTTCAGATGTAGAATTCTGTAGATGTCTATTAGGTCTGCTTTGTTCAGAGCTGAGTTCAAGTCTTGAATATCCTTGTTAATTTTCTGTCTCATTGATCTGTCCATTAGGGACAGTGGCATGCTAAAGTCTCCCATTACTATTGTGTGGGAGTCTAAGTCTCTTTGTAGGTCTCTAAGAACTTGCTTTATAAATCATGGTGCTCCTATATTTCATGCATATATATTTAGGATAGTTAGTTCTTCTTGTTGCATTGATCCCTTTACCATTATGTAATAGCCTTTTCTCTTTTGATCTTTGTTGGTTTAAAGTCTGTTTTATCAGAGACTAGGATTGCAACCCCTGCTTTTTTTTTTTTTTTTTTTTCATTTGCTTCCAATTTGCTTGGTAAATATTCCTCCATCCCTTTATTTTGAGCCTATGTGTGTCTTTGCACACTTATGAGTCTTGACTCTTTATCTAGTTTGCCAATCTGTGTCTTTTAGTTGGGGCATTTAGCCTGTTTACATTTAAGGTTAACATTGTTATGTGTGAATATGATCCCGTCATTATGATGCTAGTTGGTTATTTTGCCTGTTAGTTGATGCAGTTTCTTCATAGTGTCGCTGGCCTTTACGATTTGGTATGTTTTTGCAGTGGCTGGTACCAGTTTTTCCTTTCCATATTTGGTGCTTCCTTCAGGTGCTCTTGTAAGGCAGCCTGGTGGTGATATCTCTCAGCATTTGCTTGTCTATAAAGGATCTTATTTCTCCTTTACTTATGAAGCTTAGTTTGGTTGGATATGAAATTCTGGGTCGAAAATTCTTTTCTTTATGAATGTTGAATATTGGTCCCCACTGTCCTCTGGCTTGTAGGGTTTTTGCTGAGAGATCCGCTGCTAGTCTGTTGGGCTTGTTTTTATGGGTAACTTGACCTTTCTCTCTGGCTGCCCTTAACATTTTTTTTCCTTCATTTCAACCTTAGTGAATCTGACAATTATGTGTCTTGGGGTTGCTCTTCTTGAGGAGTATCTTTGTGGTGTTCTCTGTATTTCCTGAGTTTGAATGTGGGCATGTCTTGTTAGGTTGGGGCACTTTTCATCTTCTAAGTTGAATATCCTGAAGAGTGTTTTCCAACTTGGTTCCATTCTCCTTGTCACTTTCAGGTACACCAATCAAACGTAGGTTTGGTCTTTTCACATAGTCCCATATTTCTTGGAGGCTTTGTTCATTGCTTTTCATTCTTTTTTCTCTAAGCTTGTCTTCACACTTTATTTCATTATGTTGATCTTCAATCTCTGATATTCTTTCTTCCACCTGATCAATTTGGCTGTTGATACTTGTGTATGCTTCACGAAGTTCTTGTGCTGTGTTTTTCAGCTCCATCAGGTCATTTATGTTCTTCTCTAAACTGGTGATTCTAGTTAGCAATTCCTCTAACCTTTTTTCCAGGTTCTTAGCTTCCTTGTATTGGGTTAGAACATGCTCCTTTAGCTTGGAGGAGTTTGTTATTACCCACCTTTTGAAACCTACTTCTATCAATTCATCAAACTCTTTCTCTATCCATTTTTGTTGCCTTCCTGGTGAGGAGTTGTGATTCTTTGGAGAAGAAGAAGGCCAAGGTTTTTTTTTTTTTTTTTTTTTTGAAATGGAGTTCGCTTTGTATCCCAAGCTGGAGTGCAGTGGCGCGATCTCAGCTCACTGCAACCTCCACCTCCTGGTTCCCAGTTCAAGCAATTCTCCTGCCTCAGCCTCCCAAGTAGCTGGGATTACAGGAACGCATCACCGCGCCTAGCTGATTTTTGTAGAGATGGGGTTCCACCATGTTGGCCAGGCTTGTCTTGAACTCCTGACCTCGTGATCCACCCAACTTGGCCTCTCAAAGTGCTGGGATTACAGGTCTGAGCCACCGCCCCTGGCCCAAAGTCTTTATAGTTAACTGCAAGGTCCTACCTGGTTATAATCTTCTTCTCCTCATCTTTACCTCTCTTATTCTATATACTCCAACCACCCCATTTACCCTGGGTTTCTCAAACACATGCCATGCTCCTGTCTTTATATTAACTGGATCTTTCTTCTTGGAACACCTCTTACCCAGATAGCCATATGGTTAACTCCATTACCTCCTTCGTGTTTTTGCTTAAACATTATCTTCTCAGTGAGGACTACTGTGACCACTACATGCCAGTCCAACCTCTCTTATTCTTCTGTATTTCATAGCACGTTTCATCTTCTAAGTTGTTATAAAGTTTACTGGTTTATTATGTTTACTGCTTATTTTCTGTCATTCCATTAGAATGGAAGCTCTATGAGTGCAGGGGTTTTTGTATTTTGTACAATTCTATCGCCTAAGTACCAAGAACAGAGACAGGTACAAAGGAGATGCATAATAAATATTTATTGAGTGAATGGTGAACCAATCAGTGAGTTATTATTAATACAGAACTAGCACATATGTAACACAATATAGACCCAAAGTCTTTTCATAGAGCAGGAATACAGTGAAATATAGTTACATCCCAAATGCCCATTAATTGGTAAATAGGTAAGCAAACTTTTGTATAGCCATACAATGGAAGGCAACCTAGAACAAAAAGGAACAAAATACAGATAAAACAGAGCAACATGGATGAATATCAAAAACATTAGATGAAACAAGCCAGATTTAAAAAAAACTGTATATAATATTATTCTATTTGTAAGAAATTTTAGATAAATCAAAACTATGGACATGGAAAACAGGTCGGCAGTTCCCTAATGCCAGGGGTGGTATAAGGATGTGAAACAGGAATTAACTGCAAAAGGACATGATGGAGTAGGTGAGGGTTCTCAAAGTTTTCTGAAACTTGATTGTGCTGTTGGTTGGATTACATGTTTATTAAAATTTATTGAATGGTTTGCTTGAAATTGATACATTTCAGGGTCCATAACTTATTCTTCAAAAAACTACAAGCAAGCCTGGGCAATATAAGGAGACCCTATCTCTAAAAAAAAAAAAAAAAAATACAAATAATTAGCTGGGCATGGTGGGGGGCACCTGTAGTCCCAGCTACTCGGGAGGCTGGAGTGGGAGGATTACTTGAGCCCAGGAGTTCAAGGCTACAGTGAGCAATGATTATACCACTGCACTCCAGCCTGGGCCACAGAGCAAGACCCTGTCTCAAAATTAAAAAAAAAAAAAAGAAAGACAAAAAAGCTGCAAGCAACAAACAAATACACTTAATTCTGACCACATGCTATTAGAATTTAATCTTTCTTTAATTCAGGAAGCACTTCACAGTCTTGGGGCAACTTCAGAATGAATGAGCACCTCTGTATGGCAAAAATATGTATTTAGTAATTTGCTAAAGTTCAGAGCCTTCTGTACCAGCCTACTGGGCACCCCTAGCAACTGGAGGAACAAACTACTAGTTGTTGTTGTCTCTTTTTTTTTTGAGATGGAGTCTCACTCTGTTGCCCAGGCTGGAGTGCAATGGCTCAATCTCGGCTCACTGCAACCTCCACCTCTCGGGTTCAAGTGATTCTCCTGTCTCAGCCTCCCTAGTAGCTGAGATTACAGGAGTGCGCCACCACAGCGGGATAATTTTTGTATTTTTAGTTTCACCGTGTTGGCCTGACTGGTCTCGAGCTCCTGACCTCAGGTGATCTGCCCACCTGGTCCTCCCAAAAGTGCTGGGATTACAGGCATGAGTCACCACTCCCAGCTGGAGGAACAACTTTTCTGTTCCTCCACTGTTAGGATCATGTATTTGTAGGCTGCAACACCCACCCCACCCCCCACCCCGTACCCATACTATGAGCTCCGCCACGGGAGAGTCCGTACCTCACTTTCCTTATGCCCATGTGCCAGAGGTGCCACGCCCATAGGAGGTCCTCAGTCAATTCTAGTTGAATGAGTAGATGATTATTTCAGAGTGGCATACAAAAGAAAATTTATAGTCACCAACAGACTTGATGTTCTCTTGCTATGGAGTCAACATACTATATTATTACCAAAATTTTACATGTATTCCCGGATTTTTTTTGTCCATACTTGGAAGTTATCATTAAGGAGATAACATAAATGCTTATTTTTAATTGATCATCTACATATTGAGTACCCTCTATTTGCCAGGCAAATTTTGTTAGTTTGCAAGGATGGATGTGATGGTTAACAAAACAAAGATTTGGAAGCAATTATTTTGGGTAAATTGGGCAGTCATATAAAAGATGTCTTTTTTTTTTTTTTTTTTTTTTGAGACGGAGTCTCGCTCTGTCGCCCAGGCTGGAGTGCAGTGGCCGGATCTCAGCTCACTGCAAGCTCCGCCTCCCAGGTTCACCGTGTTAGCCAGGATGGTCTCGATCTTCTGACCTCGTGATCCGCCCGTCTCGGCCTCCCAAAGTGCTGGGATTACAGGCTTGAGCCACCGCGCCGGGCCTTAAAAGATGTCTTTAAGGACTGTTCTCTTTAGATTTTGGTGAATAAACTAAAGATTATTCATTTTATGGCAATTTTTGGAGTTTTAATACTGTGGATGAGTACTTTGTTTTGCTTATGAAATGAAGTAGAGCAAAATTAAAGACACTTTTCCTCCCAGGGTAGGGAGAATGTCTTTGGAAAAGGAAATTCCAGCACCACCCCTTGAGGTCTTTATTTTCCAGCATAAATCTTCCAACTGTGGGGCTCACTCAGTAAGTAAGCACACGTGAGCCACACCCTGCCTCTGCAGAGACTCATGCGGGGTGAGGCAGAGGCTAGGTATTTTGTTAATCCTTTTAGCTTGAGCAAGCAGAAGAAGGAAAACTCAGGAAATAAATCACATGAAAATATGAGAACAATAGGATAGAAAAGCCTGTCTTTCAGGTTTGCTTCCTGTTCTAATACTTGTGGAATGTGGTCTTCTACTGATGCTTAATATAACTAGAATATGCAAAGTTGTAATTCTTTCCTTAACAAAAGCTTCCCTTTGTCTTTTAGCATTATCCTGTTAAAACCAGCATCTCTCAGAATTGTTAAAATCTAAGATATAGTAGCCATTTAGTTGCAACTTCTATAGAGTAACATTTTACAAAGTAAACATTAGTTACATATACAGTTTTCACTGAATTTAGAATATCTAGTAAAGCTCCCATTCGCTTTTTATATTTTTCTAAGTAAGCCGACTCTTACAAAATGTAGCCAAATTTTGAAGAAATACAAAGTTTTTAAAAACCAGAAGATCTTCTAGTACAAACTACCTGAATAGTTAAAACAACTTTTGCATATCAGTTTTTAGTATCCTATTAGCAGAACTGCTAAATTTTAATTCATTTCCTTCCCATTAAGAAAGAATTTTTCTATGGCTGTAATTCCCATTAGCCAAGGAAATGTCACTAATTCGCAGGATGTTTATGGTCAAATCCAGAAATAAGGGTGTCAATTAATATAATCTTCATCTGCTTGTATATGGCCACTATCAACCACTGTTGCCTCCCAGGTCACTGCTGTTCTGATCAACCATCTCATCTCTTGGGACTCTGACTACCCCTTCCCTCCCACCATAATTCCTCCACCCCTAACAGCTGGGGTCTCAAAATGAGTCCTCACACAGCTGGCAGCATCTGGACAAGGCAGAGACCTCCAGGATTAGTAGTCATGGCATTCGTGTTCTGAGGACGGTTCCCTCTTCTTCCTGCTCCATGCTAGATTGGGCTGCCTAGAAAAGTCTGGCAGTAACCTAAGTTACAGGATTTGATAGTGGTGACTGTAGTAATTGTACACCATCTTCTCTAAAGGCACCAAGTTGTATGTGTGCCACTTGGACTTTGACCTAGCAAAGGATTTTCTCACAAATGGTCCAGATTGCCAATGTTTAGGCTTATGTCCACTTTAACTTTACCTAATAGATAGAGTGGCTTCCATCCAGGAGGAGTGCAAGTGTCACTTTGGGTACCCCAGGCGGGTGAAGCAAAGACTTCCCACATCAGACAAGCCAGTGAAGTCTGTGTTACAGGGCAGAATGCTTGAAAACCTAATAAGTACAACTTTTTGTCGTAAAGGCACACTGGCTTTCAGAAGGGGAAATTCTGTCTCACTAATTCACTTACTTTAATTTCTTGCTGGAAATAAATGAATAATCACAGTAGTTCTTTCAGAGCTTGAAAAATATTTAGAGTGTTCCGTGGAAAAAATCAGTAGATGCCATTAGTCTTTATTTTTAGGAAGGCTAAATAGAAGCTATTCCTCAAACTCAGCCATGGTATGATATAATGCGGCATTATTATAACAGAGAAAAGTAGTGGTGTGCTGAAGGCAGTTTACACAGGCTGGCGGGTCAAATTGTTACATTTCAAGGAATTCTGCAAGCTGTTTGATATCAGTTTTGCTAGCTGGTTGGAGGCCTGTAGAATAGGTCATTGCAGGAGTATTTACATCACAATAAACAAAGCAGTCTGAGGCCACCTCCTGCCTCCTCACCCCCAGCCCAAACCAGTTAAGCATTTACCAGGATATCACTAGATAAGAGATTGGTTTAAAAATAGAGAACAAAGAGTGGGACCAATGGGATAAATGCTGCAGAATTACAAATAGATAGCTTCTTCAGAGTTAGGTATTGAAACTAATCTTGCTTAGCATTTTAATAAATTCCCTAGAGAGAGGTAGTATACAGAGAAATGTCCATACCTTTCAGATGACATTAAATGTTTCCAGAGTTAAACTATAAACCCATGGGATTAACACCCAGAACTCTTAAAACTGTGTGAGTTCTAATAAGGCAAGAGTAAGGCAATTTGGGGGAAAATTATCTTAACATTCTCTTGTTAAATGGTAATTTCTAACCTTGTGTTACAACCTAGAAATGAAATTTAGAGATTTCTGTAGACGTTTTCTATGTTTATTAGTATAACTTGTTAGCTGTGATAAAAAAAAGGCCACTTAAATGCCAAGCCCCATCAGAAGCTCTAGAAACCAAGAACAAGAACCGTCCCACTCTTAGAAAGAAACCTTAATGCACACTTCCTGCAGTTTTGGTTGACATGCTTCAAGGATAATGTAATGGAACTGGAAGAGTTTCAGAGAAAATTGCCTAACCTGGTTGGGGTATTATAGGAATCCCAGATGAGGCTGAAGATTATATTAACTAGCAAATCATGAAAGGTCTTGAATAAGGTAAATATAACTGTATTAAGCAAATCCTGAAAAACTGGAACTAAAGTGCACTTCCTTGATCTTTGAAATAAGAATTTATAGAAGTAATAGAAACATACCATCGTTTCTTGAGGAAAAGAAGAAATGATAGCAACCTCAAAGTTTAACTTTCATCAGTATTTAAAAATTATTATAGTTACATATTTTGAATATGCAAAATTTACTGTGTATTTTCCTCTGATCAGTGACCCTTTATCAGATAGGCTCCGTCAAAAGGAAGAGTGAGTCATTCTCCCTCTTAACTTACCTTTAACCACTTTTGTTTGTTTTTTTTTTTTTCTTACAGCAACTCAAAGCAAAGAGCTGGAGGAGCCAGCCATTATAATTGCTTACTCTCATCGCTTAGCTCCCCAGGTGGGATGTGTTTCCAAGACACATTTTTGTATTTATAAGGAAATGTAGTTAGGATTAATTTTATTGTCCTAATTAGAACTCACATTTTGGTTAAATCCTCAATTTCATTAAAAAAAAAAATCACTGTTTCTTAAGAGTGAATTAGGCAAAGGGAAGAAGATAAGGGATCACACTGTTCTAGGGAAAAGATCTTCCTCACAGTGGTGGGTGGGCTGTTTGGGTGTGAAAAGAATAGGGCAACTTAATTAACCATGACGAAACAGACAAGTGTCTTTCAAAAAAATCAGACAAGGTCTGCACAATCTTAATAATAAAAATTTTAGAAAAAAATGATTTTCATGTTAGTTCAGAAAGCTGTGGTAAATGACCTAAATATATTGCACTTTCTGGTATTTTTTACTTTTTAATGAAATATATACCTTCAGCAAAGTGCACACATCGTTTTAGACATCTCAATGAATTTTCATAAAATGAACACATCCAGTAATCACCATCCAATCTAATGCACCAAATGTAGATGTTCCATATACTGTATATATATATATACACACACACATTGTACATATAGTATGTAGATTACTTGTCATACTAATCATCAATTGTAAATATGAAGGATATTTATTTGTATTCATATTTTTAAGAAAATTGAGATTTAGCAGGATATTATAGAAGGGTTTAATTCACCTTTCAAGTTTGTTATAGTTCTTTTCCCCTTTTGTGTATTTTAATCACTTTATTTCACAGTAATTCTTTTGAAATAAAGGAGAGGTGAGCACTCCAGAGTTTCAGGTAGGAGACAGCAAACAGTATACTTTGTTGATCTCACACATAGACCTATCATTTAGATTTGTTATCGAGCCTGATTAAGGCCATTAATGCTTTTTTTAAAAAAAATTATATTTGTTAAAAGGAAGGTAATTTTTAAAACGAGAAAAAAAAAAAATGGACACGGGACATGAGAGTGCCGCAATACTGCAAATAGAATGTAAGGAAGGAAATAACTTTTAAGAAACAAATTTTGTTAAATTAAGTACCGTGACTAAATACTTTAATTCCTTTTCTTGTAGTCCTTAAGGATCATTTGACTTTGAACCTTTTAAGTTAAAGAGGAGTAGCCTGAAAGCCTGAGTTCCCTACCACCCTGAGGGGGTGCGGGTGCTGCGGGGCCGGTCGGGGGCTTCCCCCATCCCCTGCTCCTGCGCCCTCCCCCCGCTTCCCCCTCCTCCCCTCCCTATCGCCCTCACCCCCCTTCTTCCCCCGTGACCCCTGACCCCAGCTAATCTGCATAGAGGAATGACAGGCATCCGCTGGGCAGGATCCGCCGCGCCGGCTGCGGCCGGCCGGGCTGGGAGACCCGCGCGGGGGAGAAGGTGAGGGGACCCGGCGGGCCGCTCGGCACAGGCCGGGACATGAACGCTTGGAAGTCTGGCTGGGAGCGGACCCATGATCGAAGGACCAAAGGAGCCGCGTGATCGCTGGACCTGGCCCTGCGACCCCAGTCATGGGCCAGACCTCGGTGTCCACGCTGTCCCCGCAGCCCGGCAGCGGTGAGTCCCGGGCGCACGCGATGCGCTCCAGCCGCGCGGGCGCGGGGCTGGCGGCGGGGCCCGGGGGCAGGCAGGGCTAGTCGTCTGGTCGGGTTCCGCTCGGACCCGCCAAGTCCCTCGGAGAAACCCCAGAGGTAGCGCTCGCCAAACTCTTTGTCGTGAAAGAGGAATGCCTTTTGGGATCCAGCCGATTTTACCTTAAAGGCACAGGCTCCATTTTTCTGTGCGCGGTGCTTCGCTGTGGTTTTGTATCCAAATTATTTCGGAGCCAGAAACTTACGGGAAACGCCATTTGCGTATTACTGTGTTTTTAAAAACGCGAAACTTAGAGAGCAAGAGAAACATGCCAACAGGTTTTTCTGTATTTATGAGCAGACTAGGAATGAATGCTTTCAAGCTTGTCAACTGATTTATGGTTTGTTATTTGGAGTAGAAGCGCTGATCGCCTGATCCTGGCAGAACGCTGAATACTTAATAACTACCCCCGAAATGCGTAATTGTTTCAAATGAGACTTGTTTTGTTTATAATAGACATAGCAGCTATAACATTTAGGGAAACATATCTCATGAACTTAGTTCTCCAGGACTAAAGTTAGTTGTATGGAAACGTGTGTAACGTGTCTGGGTTCTAATGCTCTGTTTTAAA
The DNA here is from genome assembly GCF_002776525.5 of Piliocolobus tephrosceles. Taxonomy (NCBI): domain Eukaryota; kingdom Metazoa; phylum Chordata; class Mammalia; order Primates; family Cercopithecidae; genus Piliocolobus; species Piliocolobus tephrosceles. Next base: position 42,675,077 of record NC_045438.1, read on the forward strand.
AGTCTCTTTTTTTCCCTTTTTTTAAACAAAAAGAGGGAAGGAAGGTACGTCTGGCATTTCCCCAGCAGTGTAGGGATTTAAAAAAACAAAACAAACAAACAAAAAAAACTGTTTGGTAGTGTTACTTGTGATTGGATAAGGAAATAAATTTAAAAGGTACTATTTTGATATTTTTCCATCAACGATTAAAAATAAAACTCAAAGGAACCATTTATGTCGTTCGTTGAGATATTTGATACACTTTTGAAATTGTGCAAACATCAACAGGATCTTGCTGAAAGGAAATGACAGGGCACAGAGGAAGGTTTTTTAATCTGCCTCAGGATGTCTAGCTAGATAGCATTCTGTCATTCCAACTTCCCACCCCACTTTATACCCAGTGGGTTTCTTTAGGTAGCACAGCTGCACTCCCTGAGATACCACAAGCTTTGCTGAGGTTTCTGTTAATATCACAGAAGACCTCTCTGCAAAGAAGAGACATCAGAATCAGAATATACCTTCTTTACCATTAATGACAGGGCTACAGCTCTGAACATCAAAAAGACTTCATGTTGATAGCTTTTCGAGAGATTTTTGCGGGGAGGGGTTGAGTAGGATTTTAAATTTAGTAAAACTATTTTGTGCAAGTAAGACTCGATTTCCTTTGTCTTACCTTAAAGTAGTGTGAGACTTCTTTTCAGTTCCAGGAAGGGTTATATTTTTAAATTTGTGCACCGGCAAAGACAGAATTAAATCAGTACTCCAATACGAGAGGTATACAGAAAGTATTGTCCTGAATTTAGTGATTTTTATCACAAAATATTATTCGAGTGAATATTAGAAAAGCAAATTTTGCCTTAATAAAAATCAAGGAGTACTATATAAATGATGTCTAATAAGCAAATAAAATCCTGAAGTGAGACTCCCTGCCTCTTACCCAGTACAGCAAAAAACACCCGGATTGCTATAATTCCAAATCAAATGACTGATTATAATGAGAACCTGTAATCTACTTAAGTAAAAAGTGTTTTAAACAAAAAGTTATGCTTTATCATAGAAGATAATTCAGAAAAATATCTCACAGAATGGTGTTATACTTAAATTGCAGGTCCTCAGTTTTGTGGATTACAAATGTGTATGAATTGAAATGACCAATCCATACATCGTAAATAGAGGGTTTTTTATTTTTCAGTTAAGGGATGACAGTGGTTATGACTTAAATTGTGGTATTGTAAAAGCAGAACAATTTTCTCGTGGTATCCAGTATCTCTAAGTCTATTAGAGCTACCCCGTTTCCCTGAAGGTTTGTCATCAGATTCTAAGTGAAAACCAAAAAATAAAAATAAAAAATAAAATAACGTTCGCTGAGTTTTATATTCTTGTCTGTATTTTTCTGAGTCTGAGACTGTCAAACTCTCTAGTATTCCAGGTATTTTGTTCACTCCTTGTTAGCTGTTTAACTCTGGCTTTCCAGATGGTGTGAAGATCCTTGTTTGATCTTAGCCATCGACTAGTTGTTTAAGTCTGGAGCAGCTGCTTAGGATTACAGTATTAAAGATGATTCTCATCTTAATTGCTTAGTGGGTGAAAATCTGTTTAAGTCAAAGGAATCAATAGCACAGAGTTTAATTATTCATACTTATCGCTCAATTTGGCCTTTTGTAAAAATCTTCATTATAGGCTAGAAGTTAGCTTGCTTCTCCCCGTTTTGACTTTAGGCTCTCTAGAGCCTTTCAATTTAGGTTGCACCTAATTCTCTGGGATCTAGGAAGACCATTAATAATTTTTTCTGAAAATATGCAGTTAGATCCATTATTTTAAAAAAAGCTGTATTGATGTATAATTCACATACTATAAAGTTCACCCATGGAAAGTGTACAGTTCATTGTTTTTCAGTTTGTTCACAATGTTATGTGACCCTCAGTCTCTATTCCCACCCTATTCAACCAGCAGGCTCTACTTTAATTAAACACTAATCAACTCTTCTGTCTCTATAGATTTGCTTAGTGAGAACATTTCATATCAATAGAATCATAATGTGTCATTTTGTGACTGGCTTCTTTCAGTTAGCATAATGTTTTCAAGGGTCATCCATGTTGTAGCATGTATCAGTTGTTCATTTCTTTTTATTGCCAAATAATATTCTACTGTACGAATATGCCACATTTTATTTATCCATTTATCAGTTGATGGACATTTGGGTTATTTCTGCTCTGGGCTATTTATGAATAATGCTGCTCTGAACTTATTGTACAAGCTGTTGTGAAGATATGCTTTCATTTCTCAGGTATATATTTAGTAGTGGAATTGCTAGATTATATGGTAGGTAGTTCTATGTTTAACCTTTTATGGTGTTGCCAAGCAGTTTCCAAAGAAGCTAGACCATTTTACATTCCTGCCAGCAGTGTATGAAAGTTCCAATTTCTCCATATCCTTACCAACATTTGTTACTGTCTTTTTGATTATAGCCATCTTAGTAGGTGTGAAGTTATATCCCATGGTTTTGATTTCCTTTAATTACTAATGACTTTGAGCGTCTTTTCATCTGCTTATTGGCCATTTGTATATCTTCTTTGGAAAAAATGTCTTCAGGTCCTCTGCCTAATTTTAGTTGGATAATTTGACTTCCGTTGGAGTTTTAGTTCTTTATGTACTAGATCCAAATCCCTTGTCAGATACATGATTTGCAAATACTTTCTGCCATTCTCTGGGTTGTCCTTTCATCTTGATAGTGTGATTTGCTGCTCAGACTTTTAAAGTTTTGATGATGAGCAGTTTATCAATCTTTTTCTTTTGTAATTTGTGTTCTTGGTATCACATCTGAGAACTACTGCCTAACCAATGCAAGAAGATTTACACCTATGTTTTCTTCCGAGAGTTTTATAATTTTGGCTCTTACATTTAGGTCAGTAATACATTTTGAGTTAATTTTTATGTGTGGTGTGATGTAGGGTTTCAACTTCATTCTTTTACTTATGAATATCCAGTTGTTCCAGCACCATTTGTTGAAAAGACAGTTCTTTCCCCATTGAATGGTGTTCCACTGTTGTCAAAAATTGATTGACTGTATACGCAAGGGTTTACTTCTGGACTCTCAATGTGGTAATGCCAATTACCACAATGTCTAGATTACTGTAGCTTTGTAGCAAATTTTGAAACCTAGAACTATGAGTTTTTCAACTTTGTTCATTTAAAAGTTTCTACTGGTTATTCTGGTTCCCTTGCATTTTTCATATGAGTTTTGCAATCAACCTGTCGATTTCTGCAAAAAAGCCAATTAGGATTTTGATAGCAATTGTATTGAACCTGTAGATCAATTTGGGTAGTATTGCTGTCTAACAATAAGAAGTCTTCTAATCCATGAAAATAGATGTCTTTCCATTTCTTTATATCTTCTCTCTTTTCACCATGTTTTGTGGTTTTCTTTTTCTTTTTTTTTTTTGGAGACGGAGTCTCTCTCTGTCGCCCAGGCTGGAGTGCAGGGGCCCGATCTCAGTTCACTGCAAGCTCCGCCTCCCAGGTTCACGCCATTCTCCTGCCTCAGCCTCCGGAGTAGCTGGGACTACAGGCGCCCGCCACCTCGCCCTGCTAGTTTTTTGTATTTTTTTTAGTAGAGATGGGGTTTCACCATGTTAGCCAGGATGGTCTCGATCTCCTGACCTCGTGATCCGCCTGTCTCAGCCTCCCAAAGTGCTGGGATTACAAGCTTGAGCCACCGCGCCCGGCTTGTAGTTTTCAGTGTAGTGCAGTGGTGCGATCATGGCTCATTCACTGCAGCCTCAACCTTCTGGGCTCAAGTGATCCTCCAACATCAGCCTCTTGAGTAGCTGGGACCACTGGTGCCCACCACCATGCCTGGCTAACTTTTGTATTGTTGTTAGACATGGAGTTTTGCTGTGTTGCCCAGGCTTATCTCAAACTCTAGAGCTCAAGAGATATACTCACCTGGGTCTTGCAAAATTGCAGGGATTATAGGCATGAGCCACCGTGCCTGGCCTGAACTCATTTTTTAGTCCTACTAGTTTTTCAGTGGATTCCTTATAATTTTCTATATACAAGATCATACTATATACAAGATATATTTACGTGTGCAAAGAAACAACATTTTAATTCCTCCTTTTAGAGTTGAATGCCTTTTTTTTTTTTTTTTCTTATTTAATAGTTCTGGCTAGAACCTTTAGTCTAATGTTAAGTAGAAGCAGCAATTGTGAGCATTTTTGTCTTGCTCCTGATCTAACAAAGAAAAGTCTTGCTTTTTTTTTTTTTTTTTAACCATTTACTGTGCTATTAGCTATGGTTTCTTCATAGGTTCCCTTTGTCAAAAAGTTCTCTTCTGTTCCTAGTTTGTCAGTGTTTTTATCATAAAGATTGTTCAATTTTGTCAAAGGTTTTTCCTGCCTCTATTGAGGTGATCGTATGGTTTTTGTTCTTTATCCTATTCATTTATCACATTACATTAATTGATTTTTGGTTGTTAAACCAACTTTGCATTCCTGGGATAAATCTCACTTGGGTAATGTGTATAATCCATTTTGTATGTTGCTGGGTTAGGTTTACAAGTGTTTTACTGAGAATTGGATCCATTATTTCTAAGTACAGGCTAAAACGATATGCCCCCAAATAGGATGGTTTCAGTACCCTCTGGCATCATGCCTTAGGAGGACTGAGACTTCTGGCATTTCATTGTCAAGTATAGAGCATGGTAGATTGGATACAATAAGTTTTTGATGAATATATGAATGAGTCAACAAATAGTTTGACTGCTTTAAGCCAATGACCATATGAATGAGAGGTATGTATTATTTATATTAGTTTTTTAGTCCAAGAATGACAGTACTCTGACTGTATTGTCTGAAGGGAGGTGTCTGAATCTAGTAACTATTTCTTCTAGTTTTTTCCAACCCCACCCCATTTTCACAGTACCACAGACCAACACTTGGCTGCTTCTCCTCAACCCTTGGGTTGAAAGGGCAGATAATGCCACTGTCCCCATTTTTAAGAGACAAGAGAACAAGTAAATAAAGTGTGCAGGATCATACCTAGGTTGTGATAGAACCTGTATTTATCTGTGTCTCTGGGCTTCCAAGTTTTATTCAGGGCCCTGTATTTGTCTTGTCCAGAATATTTATCCATTTCCTTGTAAACCAGGCACAGGAAGAAGTCCTAAAGGCAAAAACTGATGGAGTTTGTTTTCTTTACGGTGTAATATGCACATGGTAGGAAGGCAAACATTACAAGATGGTTTGGGATAAAAATGAGTTTACTGGCCGGGCGCGGTGGCTCAAGCCTGTAATCCCAGCACTTTGGGAGGCCGAGACGGGCGGATCACGAGGTCAGGAGATCGAGACCATCCTGGCTAACACGGTGAAACCCCATCTCTACTAAAAATACAAAAACTAGCTGGGCGAGGTGGCGGGCGCCTGTAGTCTCAGCTATTCGGGAGGCTGAGGCAGGAGAATGGCGTAAACCCGGGAGGCGGAGCTTGCAGTGAGCTGAGATCTGGCCACTGCACTCCAGTCCGGGCGACAGAGCAAGAATCTGCCTCAAAAAAAAAAAAAAAAAAAAAATGAGTTTACCCCCTCCCAGAATCCTCCAGTCCCACTTTCCATCTATAACCCAGCATGAACAATTTTTTTTCATTCCACATAGTTTTCATTCATAGATATCTTTGTCAGCAGTCAAACAAGATATACTATACTTACTGCCCAATACTTCAAATTTTTCGTGTAATATAGCTTGAAAATATTTCCATCTTGATCTCTTTAATCCTATAAATGAACACTATTATAGTATGTGGATATATCAAAACTTCCTTTAAAATAATCCCATTGTATTTTAATATTGTTCCTGGGTTATCTGCATATGTGTATGCTATTGTGAACAATATTGAAATGAACATCCGTATCTATGACCTCTCTCTGCACTCCAGGCTCAAATATGCAACTCCCTATTTGACAGTTCTGTTTGAAAACTTGCTGGGCATCCCAGAGGTAACATAGATCTAATGGAAGATTTGATTTTGTCTTCCAAGCCAGTTCTTCCCCTGACTTTCTACATTTCACCAAATGATACCCCAACCACTCACTTATTCTAGCCCAAGATCTAGGAGTTATTCTTAGGTTTTCCTTCCGCCCTCCACATGGATCCATCAGCAGGTCTTGCCCTTTTTTCTTCCCAAATATATCTCAAGTCCATGCTCTTCCATCTGTCTTTAATGCCGCTATCCAAGCTCTGGGACCATCCATACATGGACAGCTGCAAGCTACATGTCCTAATGACATATTAGCAGTAGAGTTGCTAGGTTAAAAGATTTGTGTGTTTTATTTTGATAGACTTTGCTACATTACTCTCAAAGAGGCTCTCTCAATGTATCTGCTTATTATATGAGACTTTGTGTTTCTGTACTCTGTCACCACCACTGCATATCAGGGTCACTCTTAGCCCATAGCCTTGTGAGAATTAGAAGTCACTTCCTCTGGTGAGGCAGCTCCACAGCACAGACTTAACAAGTGGAACATTAGCAGGAATTTAGTTCCCACTCATTCTCTTATCTATGTGTACTTCTGCAGTCAACACTCTACACAACTGTACATGACCACAATGCTGTGCATAAATAATTTTTTAGACTCTTTGTAAATCTATATTTAAAAAATGGCATCTTATTTTAGTTATGAGTGATGCAGGACACTTATATTTATTTTTCTTTAAATTGACTATTTTTAGACTTTCCTTACTTTTATGGTTTCTTACAGACTTGTATTTTCAGGAGATTAGCCTTATGTCTATTATATATTTTAACATTTAAAAATTTTTTCTCATACCTTAAATTTGTTTACAGTATTTTTTTATAAAAAACTTTAAATTTTTAAGTCAAATTGATTAGTCGTTTTCTTTCTTACAAGCTAGGGCTATTTCCTCTGCTTTCCTCTGCTATTTTTCTTGTGTTTTAAATATTTGATCTCTGTAATTTATTCTGGCTTAAGATGAACAGATTTAATAATATAAAACTTTTAAACTTTTATATGGCCAAAAAAATTAACATCAGAAAGTTGAAAAGGAAAATAATGAAGTTGAAAGAAATATTTAATTATAATTATTATTATTGTTATTATTATTATTTTTTGAGACGGAGTCTAGCTCTGTCGCCCGGGCTGGAGTGCAGTGGCCGGATCTCAGCTCACTGCAAGCTCTGCCTCCCGGGTTTACACCATTCTCCTGCCTCAGCCTCCCGAGTAGCTGGGACTACATGCGCCCGCCACCTCGCCCGGCTAGTTTTTTTTTTTTTTGTATTTCTTTAGTAGAGACGGGGGTTTCACAGTGTTAACCAGGATGGTCTCGATCTCCTGACCTCGTGATCCACCCGCCTCGGCCTCCCAAAGTACTGGGATTACAGGCTTGAGCCACCGCGCCCGGCCAAGAAATATTTAATTATGTATAAAAAATAATAGTTAATATCATTAATGTACTAAGACCTCTTAAAAGTCAATAACAAAAAGATAAACAACATAGGAAAACAAGTAAATAACATGAACAGGCATTTTCTTTTTTTTTTTTTTTTTTTTGACGGAGTCTTGCTCTGCCGCCCAGGCTGGAGTGCAGTGGCAGGATCTTAGCTCACTTTAAGCCCCGCCTCCTGGGTTTACGCCATTCTCCTGCCTCAGCCTCCGGAGTAGCTGGGACTACAGGCGCCCGCCACGTCGCCCGGCTGGTTTTTTTGTATTTTTTAGTAGAGACGGGGTTTCACCATGTTAGCCAGGATGGTCTCGATCTCATGACCTCGTGATCCGCCCTTCTCGGCCTCCCAAAGTGCTGGGATAACAGGCTTGAGCCACCACCGCGCCCGGCATGAACAGGCATTTTCTAAAATATCTAATGGTTACAATTGTGAACTCACTATGGACCAGGAACTACTCTAAGTGCTTTACTTGAATTAACTTTTTAATACTTATGACGTTCATCCGGGGTAACTGATATTAATATCCCCATTTTATAAATGAGGAAAACCAAAGTACAAGAGCTAAGTAACTTGCCCATGTCACTTGACCAAAGAAGAACGTAAGTGGTCACTTGACCAAAGAAGAACGTAAGTGATCACTTGGTATATATATGAAATAAGATTTAAGCAATTAAATGGAAAAAAAAAAAAGGGACGCAACTGATCACCTATGAGTATAGCAAAGATTAAAATGAGTAATTCCCAAAAGATATTTGTTTTGTGGTAATTTACATTGTTACAACTTATCAGGAAAGCAGTTTGGCAATATATTTTAAAAGTAATAAAATATGCACTTAGGCCGGGTGCAGTGGCTCACGCCCGTAATCCCAGCACTTTGGGAAGCCAAAGCAGGTGGGTTACCTGGGGTCAGGAGCTTGAGACTAGTCTGACCAAAATGGTGAAACCCTGTCTCTATTAAAAATGTAAAAATTAGCGAGGCGTGGTCACGGGCACCTGTCATGTCAGCTACTTGAGAGGCCAAGACAGGAGAATTGCTTGAACTTGGGAGGAGGAGGTTGCAGTGAGCCGAGATTGCACCATTGCACTACAGCCTGGATGACAGTGAGATTCTGTCTAAAAAAAAAAAAAAAAAAAAAATGCACTTAGACTACTCTTAGACCCAGTAGTTCCTCTTATAGAAGTACATTGTAAAATAAATAATTAATTGCTCATAAAAAAAATTTTTACAAAAGCCAAAAATTGGAATTAATAGTCAAACATCAAGAGACTTGTTGAATTTATTGAAATACAGACATGTGATAGAATAAGCCATTTAAAAATGATGTAAAAATATTTTTAAAGGCAATTTTAATGATAAATAGCATCAACAAGTGAAAAGGCAGGTTGTGAAGTAATATGGTTCCATTTTAAAAATATGTAAAAAAGAAATTTATTTGTACATACACATACACATAGAGACATAGAGGAGAGGAACTTTTTTTTTTTTTTTTGAGACGGAGTCTCGCTCTTTCGCCTGGGGCTGGAGTTCAGTGGCATGATCTCAGCTCACTGCAACCTCCACCTTCTGGTTTCAAGCAATTCTCCTGCCTTAGCCTCCTGGGTAGCTGGAGTTACAGGCATGAGTCACCATGTCCAGCTAATTTTTGTATTTTAATAGGACAAGATTTTATCATGTTGGCCAGGGTCGTCTCAAACTCCTGACCTCGTGATCCGCCCGCCTTGGCCTCCCAAAGTGTTGGGGTTACAGGCGTGAGCCACTGTGCCCGCCCAGGAACTTCGTTCTTGAAGAGTTGGTGTGACAGTCATGGCTTTTCCCTGCTTTGGAAATGATCAAACCCAAAGTTTCCATATCCACTGTCCACCTGGCTCTCCACCGTAATTAAAGTCGTGAGCTGACCTGCAACTGTACTAGCTTTTCTCCAGCTGCGTGGATTCTGAGCTTTAAGCTCAGTGGCTGGTTTTCAGCTACTTTTTTTTTCCTTTGTCAGTGATGAAAACAAAAACATTGGTCCCAATGTAGCCACCTGCTTTTTAGGTTTAATTTTTTTTTAGTCTGTTTGATAATAATGTGAATGTCACTTACTTTGAGAGAAAGAATGTGAGCAAAATTTCAACATCACCTACTTCTCTTTGGTCCATAGCTCATCAGATTTGGTCGGTGAATAATATTCCAAATATTTTAATTTTATTTTTAGCAGTCTGAAATAGAAAATAATAATAAATTTATTTTATTTTTAGCAATCTGAAAACATAATGGCTAATGAGCAAGTCACACATCACCTCTTGCCTTCTTAATGCAGTGGGGAAGGAAATAAGAATTGTAAGAATTGGTCTTACAATTAAGCCTATTTAATTTGAATAGAGGAAAAATTCCAACGTTTTTTCTTTTCTTTGGGGACTTTACTGTAGCAGGTTAACTGCTAGTCTGTATTCTTGGGAGAAAATATTAATATTTAGTGAAGACTCGACTGGTGCAAAAGTGGTATTAAGGATAGAAATAGTCTTAAGAAAATAAACACTTCTTGTTTCCTCCCCACAAAAGCAGGGGAACAAAAACCAATACTACAGAAATACAGAAAGGAATGGGCAAGTCACATTACTTGCTAAAAGGTTGCTCTAACCATTATCATTTATGTTTATAAACCATCCCTCCATTTATTTTCATTTCAAGGGGCTGGATGTTTTTATTCACATCAACCTTCTGGCAAGTAAAACACTGCAGCCCTTAACACTAAGGAAATTTGGCTGCCAAGGAAGGACTGAAGTGCTATTTTGCTTAAGAATATCCTGGAAAGCTGTGCTGGTATGTGCTTGGCAGGTATAGTCCTACAAATCAGCCTGTTTTATGAGGGGATATTAAGAAGGAGAAGAGTGGCACCTTCATGCAGGAAGCAGTTCCTAAATTAAAGTTATTATATGTAAGGTGTTATGCTAAGGTGGGAAGTTTCAAAGATAAATCCTACACAGACCCTGCCCACAAAGCGTCCAGTCTAGATGATGCTTAGTGAAAATGTGCAGAAATGAGAGTGGAAGGGAAGGGATACCTAGAGAATTGTAGGACTAGATCAGGAGGCAAAACACAGAATGGGGACAAGAATTCAGGCTCTGAGAAGGAAAGGGGTGGAAGGCAATACTGAAAACCACAGGCAATGGGAACCACTGAAGCTTTTTTTTTTTTTTTCCATCAAACCAGAGAAATGATTATTGCTTTGCCCAGGAGATGAGTCGGCCTGCCGCATGCAGTATAGGTTTCATGGGGAGAGACTGAAAGTGGGACCAAGAAGTAGGCTGGAATAATCCAGCAAGGTGACGTGGATGCCTGATGTGGGGTGAGAGGTGGGTAGAGAAATGGGAATAGGGTCTCACCCAACTCTCAACTCCCAGAGTTACCCAGTTTGTGTCTGCAACTCTGACCTCTCTCTGCACTCCAGGCTCAAATGTGCAACTCTCTATTTGACTGGTCTGCTTAACTTGCTGGGCATCCCAGAGGTAACATAGATCTATACAGAAGGTTTGATTTTTGTCCTCCAAGCCAGTTCCTCCCTTGACTTTCTACATTTCACCAAATGATACCCCAACCACTCACTTATTCTAGCCCAAGATCTAGGAGTTATTCTTAGGTTTTTTTGTTCCCCCTCCACATGGATCCATCAGCAGGTCTTGTCCTTTTTTCTTCACAAATGTATCTCAAGTCCATGCTCTTCTGTCTGTCCCTGCTGCCACTACCCAAGCTCTGGGGCCATCCATTACATGGACAACTGCAGTAGATTCCAGCTGCTCTTCTGCTTCTATTCCCACCCTTCTGCAATTCATTTTCCACAGAATAGCTGAAGTAATTTCTTAAAGCATAAATCATGTCACTCACTCACTCAAAACCTTCATGTCCTCCCACTGCACGTGGAATGAAATCCAGATTGCATAGTATGGCCCTCGAGGCTCTACATGAGCCCGTATGATCCCTACCCACCTCTCTGACCTCATCTTCCATCACTTTGCCCTGGTCCCCTCTCTACTGCTGCAGTCTCACTGCCTTTTTCAGTCCTCAAACAAGCCTGGCTCAGTCCTACCCATGGACCTTGGCTGTTGCTGCTCCCTATTTGAGACACTCTTTCCTTGGCTCTTCACACAGCTGACTCCTTGTTTCGGCTGCATCCTTGCGCTTCATAGAGACCTTCCCTGCGTACCCCTCTCCAGAATAACTCCCCCCCAGGGCACCACCCACAGCTCTCTATGCCTTCATTGCACTTAACACTCAGATGATCTTGTTTGTTTTATTCATTGTCTCTCTTTGCTAAAACAAAAGCTCCATGATCTAAAAGACATCTGTCTTATTCACCAATGTTTCTTCTTATTCCTAGATATATGCCTGACAACAACACTATTTGTCAAATAAATGAATAGCTCTATTTGACCAGGTCATATATTAGTAGAGTAGTAGGAACTGAGTAGAAAGTTCAGGGGCATCTAAGAAATGTGGATTTGTTTAAACTGATTCTTTAATCTTTAATTCTCCAGTCTCTAAATAGCATGCTCTTTGCTACCTATTGATTGATTGTTCAGCATGACACATTATCTACTGAGCTCACAGCATGGAAACCGAAGACATAATTCTCTTTTTTACCCTGCCCCAACCTCTGCCTCTCCCCATTTCAAAATCATACATTTCCTATTATTTCCTATTCTCCCATTTTCTCATGTTCTCAGCAGTCTTTTTTTTTTTTTTTTTTTTTTTGAGACGGAGTCTCGCTCTGTTGCCCAGGCTGGAGTGCAGTGGCCTGATTTCAGCTCACTGCAACCTCTGGTTCCTGGGTTCAAGTGATTCTCCTGCCTCAGCCTCCTGAGTAGCTGGGATTACAGGCACCCGCCACCACACCCAGCTAATTTTTGTATTTTTAGTAGCAACAGGGTTTCGCCAGGCTGGTCTTGCAGTCTGGTCTTGAACTTCTGACCTCAGGTGATACACCCACCTCAAGCTTCCAAAGTGCTGGGATTACCCTTGTGAGCCACTGCGCCCAGCCCCAACATTCTTATATTGTGTTTTTGATTATATCAGGCATCTATGTAACAGCAGAAATGCCAATGATAGCTAAGGCTTGTGGTAAACCATGATTTCTTTTTCTCTCCCGCGTACCTTTTGTTTTTCCTACTGTGTTTTTGTTAGATTGCTAAGTGTCCTACATACTCATCTCCATACTTTCTCTTGTTATGTATTTAATAAATCGCTTGTCAATATGTTCAAACACTCGAGTTATTCTTTCAGGTTCATCTTGAAGAGCTTCATACATAGCCTTTGCCCTCTTCCCATGTGGACTGGATTTTCTCCGAGCCCACTGTCCAGCTGTTGTCTTGGGATCGCTCTTCATCACGCCTGGGGGATTCCTTCCGCTTTCCTCTTGCGTTGAATCTCCAGATTGCTGGATCCCACGCCTTTTTTTTTTTTTTTTCTTTCTGTGTCTATTTCCTTATTTTGGCAGAGCACACAGAGTGCTTCTTGAGAAAAGCTCATGGGGTGTGTGGTTTTGAGTATTTGTATTAGAGCGTGTCTTTATTCTGGCTTCGTGCTTGGTTGATAGCTTGGCTGGAACATAAGGTAGCAAAGCAAACTTGCTACAATATGCACAAACACCACCATCCCTCCCAATTCGTCAGGATGAACATTTTCCTTTTATCTAGAAGACTTGGTTTTTCTCTTTAGCAAATAGCTTTTAACTCATTTCAAAAGACTTTCTTGGGTTATGGTCGCACAAGATCTCAACTTTGACCTGGCTTGTTGCAATGGTCTAAAAAATATTTTATGGAAGTTTAAAAGTTTTATGGTACATAGACTAATTTAAAAATGTGCTTACGGCCGGGCGCGGTGGCTCAAGCCTGTAATCCCAGCACTTTGGGAGGCCGAGACGGGCGGATCACGAGGTCAGGAGATCGAGACCATCCTGGCTAACACGGTGAAACCCCATCTCTACTAAAAAAAAAAATACAAAAAACTAGCCGGGCGAGGTGGCGGGCGCCTGTAGTCCCAGCTACTCCGGAGGCTGAGGCAGGAGAATGGCGTAAATCAGGGAGGCGGAGCTTGCAGTGAGCTGAGATCCGGCCACTGCACTCCAGCCTGGGCGACAGAGCGAGACTCCGTCTCAAAAAAAAGAAAAAAAAAAAAAAAAATGTGCTTACTGTGGTAATAATGTGCTGGAATTTTTAAAGAAGACTCACATTTAAGATCTACATTGAATAATTGTGGTATTCCTGTATTTTTCTGTGTTTTTATTTTAGGGATGCAACATCTTTATGGGATGCTGGTTCTGATTGGATCCTGGGGGTATTACAAACTACCATTGATATTTCACAAAAGTGCCCAATTGTGAGACTCACTTAGTGTGCAAAATACTGATTGCTGGGTCCCACATTATAGGTCAGCAAAATCAAAGTCTTTTGGAGAGGGGTCTCAGAGTCTGTGTTTTCAACAAACATTCCAGAGGATTCCTAAGGTGAGAAACATCTTCTGGAAAACAAATTATAGGTTAGTCGTACTGTACAGATGCTCCTCAACTTGTGATGGGATTACATCTTGATAAGCCCATCATAAAGTAAAAAAAAAAAAAATAGTAAGTCAAACCATGGTAAGTCATGGACCTTCGGTATTTAAATTTAAAAAAGTCCTCATTTGAATATTTATGTGTGTCTTTCTCTTTACTTGAGGCAAAAGTTACAAAATATCCAGTTCAGAGACTCTGATGTTCTGTACGCAAATGCTGGGATGAATTGGGTCATTCATATTAACTGTTTATGAGCAAATATTCCTATTGTCAAGTACAATGTTGAGATTCTTATGGAATATTATTGCCAGAAACCTGTTTGCTTTTATGTTCATTTTGTTAATATTATGAGCAGCAAAATAATGCATTTCCCACAATAACTAGGTTTGAAGTAAATATATAGTTACATTCGAAGGCAAGGAAGTTATCAGCAGAATGCCAATTACTGTTTAGGAAAAGGCCACAGAATTTCAACTTTTCAAGAAGACCCCTATAAACTTCATCTGAGGGTGCTGCATGCTAATTACTTAACCCAAAACCAAAGTCAAAGAACAGGTCTCTAGATGAAAATAGCTGTTTAACAATGAGTAGGAAGAATTATAAGAAAGATTTTAGTAAAATGCATTTCTGAAAAGGAGGCTGAGCCCTTTTCCTTTTTAGAACTGTAGGCGGCAAATTCTGAAAATTCCAAAAGGAAGCAATCATTTATTTAAGACTTCTGTTCACGCGTTCCTTTCTGGATAATGCTTGACTGTTTATTTTAGCCTCTGTTTGTACTTTAGGCATCCTTTCCTTTCAATTTTGTGCCTATTTGCAGCCCATTGCCCAGTGTGAAGTAAATTCCATTCAGTCTTAATTGGGGTCTCTTAAAACCTTTTTCTAAAGAATTTTTCAGCCTCCCTGTGGAAGGCCACTGTTTGTTGCCTAAGGTGTTTCAGGGTGTGCTGAACATTCCCTCTGACCTTCCTTCTTGTATAAAAATGTTTCTGACAACAGCTGAGTGGCTCACAGGACGGAGAAGGGCAGTCTAACAGGATGATTCAGGATTGCGCTGATCAATGTCATCTATTATAAAGGTATTTTGTGTTTTTCAAAATTTCTTCTGCATCTGTAAAGTTAACTTGTGTTGACCTGCCAACCTGTTTATGAAAGAGCCGGGTGAGAATGGAAACTTGGAATAAACCAGAACAAGTTAACTGAGCTCATGCCGTGGGTTCCTGTTGGCCTGACTGCGCTGTGCTTCATTTTCCTAAAGGCCTCTAAAGCGGAATTGTATACATCTGTGCACAACTAATGTTCTGTCGCTTGGAAAGTACTTGACTGCCAATTTTTTAAAGAAAACATGAAAAGGATAAAATCAAACATGAGATTTTTAGAAGAATTTAGAACTGTACACTTTTAAAAAACTGAATCCCCTTCAGTCATCCAACCACAGAATGTCAGAACATACGTATACCTCATTTTCCAAACAAGAATGTTTTAATTTAGGAAGCCATTATAAAGTAATCATAGCAAAATCCTTCAAAGAACTTTTCTTTTTCCTTCTTTCAAGTGGGCTGAGGTGGAGGTGAGGTTGAAAGCTGTGTGACATTTGCACTTTACCTTTGACATGTTAATAAATAACTTTGCAGATAATGGTAAATGTCTGTACAGTATTAGTCTGCTAAGGCTGTCATAACACCATACCACAGACTGGGTGGCTGCAACAACAGAAATGTATTTCCTCACTATTCTGGAGGCTGAGGTCTAAGATCAAGGTGTCAGCAGGGTTAGTTTCTGCTCAGAGCCTCTGTCTTTAACTTGTAGATGGTTGCCTTCCCTCTGTGTCCTCATACAGTCCATCTTCTGTGCACACACACACGTCTGTGCTCAAATGTTCTCCTTTTATAATAACCCCACAGGAGTAGAGCCCACCCACATGACCTCATTTTACCTTAATCTTACTTTTTTAAAGGCCCTGTATTCAAATATGGTCCCATGTTGAGGTACTGGGAGTTAAGATTTTAACACATGAGTTTTGAGGGACACAATTCAGCCCATAGCAATGTCCTTTTTTTGTTTTTGTTTGTTTTGTTTTTGTTTTTTTTGAGATGGAGTTGTGCTCCGTCACCCAGGCCGGAGTGCAGTGGTGCAGTCTTGGCTCACTGCAACCTCCGCCTCCCAGACTCAAGCGATTCTCCTGCCTCAGCCTCCCAGGTAGCGGGGACTACAGGCATGCACCACTCCACCTGCTTAATTTTTGTATTTTTAGTAGAGACAGGGTTTCACCATGTTGACCAGGCTGGTCTCGAACTCCTGACCTCAGGTGATCCACCTGCCTCGGCCTCCCAAAGTGCTGGGATTACAGACATGAGCCACCCTGCCCAGCCCCTTTTTTCTATATTTTTTGAATAGGCCATTTAAGGATTTTAAGCCATGTCCCTAAAACCAGTGTACAAACCAGGATTTATTAGCAATGTCCCATAAGCACACTGCATCCATTGTCTTTTGTCTGATTTTTCAGTTTCATTTCTTAACTGATTAAGGCCTCTTCCCCACTCACCTCAACAGTGCCATGTTCAGTGGATACGACTTGAGTAAGAGGAGGCGTTGAAGGTGATTTTCAGCAATGTAAATTAACCAGTGTGACTAGGCAGTACTCTTAGGAAGTAAAGCATAGGCTGTTGAGTATATGGGGTAAACTTAGAAAATGGAATATGTGTTCGTGACTAGCCTGGGCAATGTGGTGAAACCCATCTATACGAAGAACAGAAAAAATTATGTGGGTGTGGTGGTGTGCACCTCTAGTCCCAGCTACCCCAGAGACCAAGATGGGAGGATCACCTGAACCCAGGAGATCAAGACTGTGGTGATCCGTGATCATGTCACTGCACTCCAGCCTGGGCGACAGGCAGAGTGAGACCCTGTCTTAAAGAAAAAGAAGGAAGAAGGGAAAGAAGGAAGGGAGAGAAGGAGGGAAGGAAGGAAGGAAAGAAGGAAGGAAGGAAGGAAGGAAGGAAGGAAGGAAGGAAGGAAGGAAGGAAGGAAGGAAG
>NC_045438.1:42692083-42774592 GCF_002776525.5 Piliocolobus tephrosceles
AAGGAAGGAAGGAAGGAAGGAAGGAAGGAAGGAAGGAAGGAAGGAAGCTAGGGGACAGGGAGCAAGGAGGGAGGAAAAGAGGGAGAGAGGTAGGAAAGGAAGGAGGAAGAAGGAAAAAAGGAAGGAAGGGAGGGAAAGGAGAGGAAAGAAGAAAAGGAAATAAAGAAAGAAAGAAATGGAATATGTGACATTATGTTTCTGCCGTTGTGTAAGGAATCAATACCAGTAACTTGTGATTGGAGCACCAAATTGATTAATGTTCAGGAAAAAAAAAACCAAAACTACTTATCAAGATCCTAATCCCAGTGTGGTCAGTAACTAATGTGGCTACCTGACTGGTTTTATAATCTTCTTTGAGGGTCCTGAATGTGAAGCACTGTATTTGGAAAAATGTTTTGTTCTCAAATGTCACTACATATATTGTCTTCCTTTTCTCTGTTTGGTTTTGCTGGCTCTGTATGCTTTCATTGCCTTAGATGTGTTTGAAATCCACATGGTGACATGTCTCTTTGCAAAGAGCTGCTAAAATAAGAAAGAAAATGAATAAGCATGTTAAAGAAAGATGGTGTTTAAACACCTGTCAAAGTAAAGCCAGAACAAGAATGTTCTTGCCAGAAAATGCAGCAGCCCCATTGAGACAGGTTGGTAATTTGAAGATGATTCATTACGACTAACTGCATTTGTATTCCAGCCCATGTGCATTGTAAACCACCTAGCAGGCTTCCAATGATGTCTTCCTATCAATTTGTAAATCTCACAGAAAACTTAACTGGTGCAGTCAGTTTTGGTGGACTGCTTATCTTGTCACAAGACATTGAAGATAATGCTTCCAAAGCACACCCACCTCCTGTAGGTTCCAAATTCCTTATTTTATTGAAAAAGGTCCCTCAAGCTGGTTAAGCACTCTAAAGAATTGGGTGCATCAGAATCTAGTGACCCTAGGTCCTTTTGTAAAATGATTAAAAACTCTCCCTAAACCTCAGAAATTATTTAATTTTACAGGCATCTCTTGGACCAGGAATTGCCTTGAGATGGCGAGATACAAGCATTCTACAAAGACTGCAAATAAGACTCACTTCTCTTAGGCCCTTACCAGAATCCAGATTATGATGGATTGGGCACGGGCGTCAGGGCGTGCAGAAGTTCTTAGCCAAACCTCTACACCCTTTAGTTGTGACTCTGTCATTGTAGACTTTTAAGGCATCTTGCAGATTAGAATATGCTGAGTACTCAATCGGAGGAGGTTAAAAGTCACAGAATATTGGTGGTCTTCCAAGTTGAGAACAGTTCACTTGGATCCAAGACCCTATTTCAGATTCAACATTCAATACCCTAAGGCATAAAAATGCGTCTTATTGTAGACAGTGGAAATAACTGATAAGGATTTAATTAATAGTTGCTTGTGGTTTTGCAGTGCCAGTCCAAGTTTATTTTCATTGCTGGGTACCGCAGTCCTAGCGGCAAAGAGAATGAGCGTAAGATTCCTGCTAGATCTTGAAAAGGGAAGGGCAGAATAAACAAAGGGCCCTTTGATAATGATTTCTTAGCTAGTCCAGTGGATAACATGAGTCTCATCATCGAGAATCCTCCGGGACTTTGTCATCTACATTGAATTTATAGGTGGTCTTTACTTAAAATATCTGAAGTTAATGGAATCATGAAACGGATCTTTCCTTTCTCTTTAGATTGTGACATTAGGCATATTTGGAAACAACAGTAAAATGCAACTTCCTGTGTTTAGCAGCCTTAGCAACACATCTTATATGGTGCAGGGTTTTTAGAAACCAAAAGGAACAACAACTTGTATCTGACTAAATAATGCCTAATTACTTTCACCTTGATTTACTAAGTGTTGTATTAATCAAGTAAGCAACCGGGCTTTTCAATAAAATAGTTTTATGTTTGTTGGTTTGGTTTTTAAAATTTATTTTTTGCAGGTGCAAGCATAAAAATAAAAAAAATTCAACAATTTCCGAGCTGGTAGGAAATAGAGCCAAGTCTTAGCTCTTCTCTCATTCTTGTATATGATGTCAACCTTCTTGCTTAGTTTCTTTCCTTAATCCAGGGTATTTCTGCTACAGAGTAGTGGGGATTTCCCTCGAGTCTTAGTTGGTTTTAGCAGCTCCCAGCAATTATCTTGAGACCAACGGAGAATGCAGTTATCTGTTTTGGGTGGGTATACAGGAATTTATTTCAGGGGGCATTTTTGTTTTCCTGGAGACCTCTAGAAGACCAGGAAAATATTTTTCCAAGAAATTTTGCTGCCCCAATTGCTCCAAATCATAAATAACCCACTCTCTATTTTTACTCCCCACAAAACCTCTTATCAGCCTTTTTCCACTTGCTTACATGTATTATCTCTATTAACACTAGCCACAAACCAAATCGTGAATTGTATTACCCCATTCTACAGATGAGGGACTCTGAAAGGTTGAATTGCAGACCTAAGGTTACCAATTAGAATGGGGAGGAACAGATTATTACATTCAAATCTTTCTGGCACCGAAAGCCCATGTTTTTCCTTTGCAGTACTCACAGGTACGTGTTTATATTTAAAATGGCTGTTTCCTATTTTTTAAGCATACGCGAAGTTGTATCAGCGTGACAAATAGCTAAAGAATTAAACAAAACAAACTATTTTCTTCTCTGGAAGCTTTAGTGTGGAAATACCTAAGTGTCAGCCGTCTTTCCATTTGCTTTTGCTTCCCTTAGGGTACTGGTCTAACCAGAGATATTTGCTTCACAGTGGAAAGGTGAGATAGGAGAAGTGGTGTGTTCTGTTTAAATTGGAATAAAAACTTGTTGCTGGCTGCTAGTCTTAAAGAATGATTCCTCGTCATTGAACATGTTACATTGTAGAGTCAGATGTTTGCCACCACAACAATGGGCTATTATGTAGTTCTACCTTGTAGCTCTGATATATTTAGTTAATTGAAAGCTTAAAATATTGCCACATAACTAAACATCTGTCATAATGCTATATTATGAAATAATTTAATTTCAGATTAAAATGGTATTATAGTTTTCTATATTGTTCCACTGTTTTCTAAGAGATTCAGGTTCTCGTGTGTGATGCCTAAAGAGAATGGAAAAAACAAAAGCAGTTTGGATTTAGTTCCAATTTAGTTAGATAATTTATTTTCTCTTTTCTTTGCCATGGAACAAAATTGCCTTTCTGGCTTCCCCAATTAGGAGAAAAAAGGTTAAGTTTGAAGAAAAATCTGAGATGCAAAAGAAGGAAATGTTAACAAAGAGAGTGCTCTTGAAGAAATTAATTTTCACCACTCATCGCTGGGTGAAAATAGAAACTTCTTAAAAGACAATTTCACATGTAAATTATTCCAGCTGTTTTTCAATTATTTGTCTTTGATGAATTGTCTTTCAATTACCTTGTAAAGAGCAATTAAGTGTTTGCTTACCTGAAAACTGTTTCAGCGATGTCTGTACCATTCTTATGAGTGTTAATCATCCTTCCTGCTGGCTCTGATATTTTCCCAGTTTCAAACATTAGTGTTTGTTATATTATCTTTCAAAATATTTGGAATTCTACAGGAAGGCACTGTTGGAAACAGTTTCCTCTGTGAAAAATCTAAAGACCTGCTAAAATAAATCATAGCCTAGGCCTTGTAAATTATTGCCCCACATTTTCCCATGACTTACTCTTTTTGTAAATATTTTTAGGGACCTTTTTGTGGCCTAAGTACAGTATAGGGACACCACCAGGAATAAAATCAACTTGCTCCCTGTCCTCATGGGACTGCTAATCTAGTGGTGAGAATTATTATCTTTCCTTGCTTCTCAGAAAGGTAGTCTTTTTTTTAAACTACTCACTTAATAACAACAACAATTAAAAATCATTTTTACAGTTTCTGAAAACGTTGGTGAATTACAATTGACTACCTCTGAGGTTCTGTTATGGGCTTTTTCCCATCATTCTAGAACATATTCAGTATTTCTTCAGACCAGTGTTGAAAATCTAAATAAAAATTATATTAGAAAAAGATTTTGGAATAAGCTGGTTTTTGATGGTGCCCTAATGAGATTCAGAGGCTTTCTGTATGTGTTTTATCCAAATCCTGCTAGTGCAACTCATTCTCTGGAATGCTTGTTTAATACACCTGTCATTTTAAAGAAAGAAACCAAAATAGAACATCTCGCAAGTGGGGCATCCTCAATAACTATGTTAGAAACAATATAAAATCAACACTAAAGGCATCATTTTTATAAAATTGTTTTTTTAAAAAGCAATTAGTGGAATTGTTTCTCTCTCTCAAGAGAATTAGGTATACAAACCAAGGAATGTTAATCCTTTGCTTTTCAGTGGCTTTTAAATGGTTTCCTGTTTAATTCGAATAGGATATTTCTACCTTTTAGGCAATGCTATGAAACTAGACTAAACCTCTGTAGCCCTCAAACAATTCTACCCTGAATTTTAACTCATAATTTGGAGGCCATTTTGTGCTATGTCTGCCATGGGAACTAATGCTACAGTGCTACTGTGTGAGCCCTGGGGTCCCCCACATTTCCTACTCACTACACAGTGCAGGTCTACATTTGGGTAAATGTTTGTTTGACTAATGACAGCTTCTCTCATAGCCTGCAAGCCTCCGAAGGGCAGAGATCTGATCTGTTTTTGCTTACCGTTGTAGCCCTTCCTCTATAATAGCTGCTCAGTAAATTGTGAATGAATGTCTCCATTCCACAGTGAGCACACTTTGCTACGGCCTCATTATTTTTTGCAGATGTCACCTTTCTCCTCTCCCTTGGATTGTCTGAACCCTGGGTCTCCTTGGCAACACTGTTGCCCTGGTAATTCTCTTTAACGGAGGCTCTGTTGTCCTTTACCTCTCCTATCACAGGGAGCGTTGACATTGCATCAACTCCCCAGTGCTATTTCTTGCTCTTTTTGTGTCTGGTCTTGTGCATGCCCTCATTTGAGGTAGGTGCCATCTGCTGAGTTTTCCTTCACGTTTCTTTGGTGCTGTCATCTCCTGACTTCCTGGTCATTTCCTCATATTCACTGGATGAAGTTCAGACTCTCCCACTCCACCCCAAATCTTGCAGTCCCCATGCAGTCCTCATGTGGCTGCTCTGACAGTCCTCATGTGGCTGCTCTGACATCCTGGCTGGTGCAACTCTGCAGCACTTCTTCTTTCTTGCGTCTTCAACACCCCAACACCCAGGGCTCCTTTTCCTCAGCCCATGAACCTGCTCGAGTGTCCTTCACACTTTATGAATTTAAAACAAACAGCAAACAAAACCTTTTTCTTTACTTGTTCATTCTCAATGCTAAAAAATTAAAGAATTTCGAAGTTCTTTATTGTGCAAAGCACTCTTGCTCCTAAATGTAATCATTCTCTAGGAGTTTACCCCTGGTCCTCAACAGCTGCTTTTGTTTGGAAGACTCCACCAAATAACTTCAACTCCAGCTTCTTGCTAGAGTGCCAGTAATGCATTTCTGACTGTCCGTTGGACATCTTCCCTTGAATGTTCTGCCAGCACCTGAAGTTCATGGTGCCTGAACACAAGCTAAAGGTCTCTCCTCCAAATTTTCTCTGTTCTTGACATCGCGCCATACCCTTGTAGAGGTTCAGGCCATGGAATTCTTCGACTTCTCCAGGCAGTTCCTCAGACTCCTCTCTTCTTTCTCCTCAATGTCCCTCAGATCATCCATCATTTCCAGTCCCTTTTCTCTCCTTCTCTCCAAGTTCAGATGGCTGGGTTGCTGCAGTCATCTCAACTGAGCTATAAGGACATAAATCTGGGAGCCTTGGGGACTCCGTATGACTAATTGACATAAATTCTTCTCCATGGGATCTATCTCCGAGCATTCTGTTTTCCACAGTATATGCCTGCAGGTTTCACATCTGCCTTGGGAAGGTTGTCCAGGATGCTACATGTGGCCACGGTCTCTCCACAGATACCAGCCTTGGGGACTTTGTATGACTGCCAGGAGGCTCTTGGACATAGAGAGTACATTAGTCACATTTTATATATATATGTATATTCTCTGGGCTTTTATTTATCCACCAGCCTTTTGACTTAAAGATATTGGTCTAGATTTAATGTGTTATTTTAATAATATTTCTGTTACATTCATCCTCTGTGGGAATTTTTTCATAATTTTGTTTGAAACAAAATTTAGCCCCTTACTTAAAAACTGTGATATTTCAGCCAGGTGCGGTGGTTCACGCCTGTAAAACAAACCCTTTGGGAGGCTGAGGCGGGCGGATCACTTGAGCTTGGGAGTTTGAGACTGGCCTGACCAACACGCTGAAACCCTGTCTCTACTAAAAATGCAAAAATTAGCAAGGAGTGGTGGCATGCACCTGTAATCCCAGCTACTTGGGAGGCTGAGGCAGGAGAATCACTTGAACCTGGAAACCGGAGGTTGCAGTGAGCTGAGATCTCACCACTGCACTCCAACCTGGGTGACAGAACAAGACTCCATTGGTTGGAGGCAGTGGGGAGGGGGGACGAGAGGAGAAGTGTGGTATTTCAGCAGATTTTATTTTATAATTTATATATAAGGTCTGCCAGCTTCTCCCCTAAAGGTCTGTCCCCATGCACATTCCCAACATGAACAGGGTGATCATTATCCTAACATGGATGAGGTGAAATTTTCTCACTTGGCAGATTGTCTGTTGGGGGCATACCAGCTTTTTCTTCCTTTTCACAAACACAGCACACACTCTACACACCATGACCTGCTCCACTCCACACTCTGGGATTTGTTGTATATGACTAACATCTATGGAGAACAAGATAGGCTGTTGGTTGATTCCTGTCACGTTTTTCCTCTCTGTAGCAAACCTGTGGCTATTCCTAAACAGTCATCCTATCTGTTCATAGAGACAACCCTTCCCTTGTAGCGATAAGGGTGGCATTCAAAATGTAAAATGCTTTTATTTACATTAAAATTGATTTTCCATTAGCAAAGTGGCCCTTTGCCTACTCAATCAGCATTTCTGTAAACCCCAAATAAGAGCGACTTTATTTAATCTGTTAAATATCCTGTAGCAAGTCTAGGGGATATTGTTCATGTCAGTGAATCAGGATGTCATGCAGCTGCACAAACATACTCGTTCAACAGGCCTGTTGGCCACAAGTTTAAACTCTGGAATTCTCTGTCAGTGCTTGTAGGCAGATGGAAGTCTTTAGTAGCTTTTCCCTCTGGGAGTTTAAAAATAATGTCTGCCTCTGTTAAAAAAACAAGTTTAAAAATTGATAGTATCAAACTTCTAAAATTAATATTATGATAAATAAGGATTCTGTACAATCATTTTACTTTAGTCAGTATAAGATATAGAGTACACTCTGCATGCCACCAGCGTGAAATTAACCATGATGACACTGGGCATTGTTTTAGACAGCAAACCAGTACCTGCCCTAACTCCTTGGATTAGCCCAGTAAGTTGTTAGGAGTTGAATTGAGTTACTACTCATTAGGATTTATCTCTTGCCTTCTCTTAAAATAGAAATCCACTCCCACCCACTACCCTCCTCCCCATTTTTGTACAGAGAGTACTTGGGAGGTAAACTACCTGAGTTTAAATCCTGCTTACCATCTGTGGGATCTTGCTAGTTGCTTGGTCTCTCTCAGCCTCAACTTCCTCATCTATAAAATGGGAATACTAATAGCAACTACTTCGCAGGGTTGTAGTAATGATGAAAGAGGCAGTATTTATAAGGCACTGAGAACTGGTCCTTTTTTTAGCGTAATAAAATATCAAGTACTAGAATAGGTCTTAATGTGACCTACCAGACTGATAAACTCAGCACAAAGCAATATGAAGTCAGAATTTTTAAAGTTGGAAAGGAGCCTAGAGATCATTTAACCTAGTCTCCTAATTTCAGCCATGAAAAATTGGGGTCCTTGTTCAAGGTCACAGGGCTGATTAAGTGGCAGAGTTAGAACTAGGCTCCAGCTCTCTTCTTGGCTTACAGTTCACCATCCCAGTTGGGTGGTCAAAACCCAGAACAATAACATAGATTTATTGCTTGTCCTGATTGTGCAATGTCTTCTTTTTTTTTGAGACAGGAATGCAGTGGCATGATCTTGGCCCACTGCAACCTCCTCCTCCCGGGTTCAAGTGATCCTCCTGCCTCAGCCTCCTGAGTAGCTGGGACTACAGGTGCACACCACCACACTTAGCTAATTTTTTGTATTTTTAGTAGAGATGGGGTTTCACCATGTTGGCCAGGATGGTCTCGATGGTCTCGATCTCTTGACCTCGTGATCCACCCGCCTCATCCTCCCAAAGTGCTGGGATTACAGGCATGAGCCACGGTGCCGGCCTGCTTTTTTGTTTTTTTACAAATAGTCTTACTGCTATTTTAGAGCTACTAGGAGTGTTGCTGGTTCACCATGAATTTAGCTATCATATGCCAACGGAGACAGCCTGGTAGAGTGGGAAATAAGCCTGGATCAGGAATCAGGTGACCTAGACTCTTATCTCTGTCACTGGTTAACAATTTGGGAACCCAGATAGACTTCCTGGCTCCCAGTTTCCTTATATATAGGGCTTTAATATATAGCATAATATGAAAGTACTAAACATGATTGTTGTCCCATGGTGGATAACACTGTAGCCCAGTGCTTTTATAAATTACATTGCTCAGAACTGAGTGCTCTAATATGCATTGTAAGAATAGATATACACTTTTTTTTTTTTTTTTTTTTTTTACAGAAAATAAACTACATCTCTACCTTTAATCTTGCTTCGGTGAAATTCTAGTTTATCATGGCTTCAGGGCAACATCAAAAGATGGTAGAGAAATAGATTAGCTTTCCCCAGAAATGAAGTAAGGGAAGAAAGTTCCACAGATGAATTTCACAGGCATTCAGTGAAAGAAATACAAAAGATTATATTGTGTGATTCCACTAAGTTAAAGTTCAAGAACAGGTAAAACAGGCCAGGCACAGCGGCTCACACTTGTAATCCCAGCACTTTGGGAGGCCCAGGCAGGTGAATCACTTGAATCCAGGAGTTTGAGACCAGCCTGGGCAACCTGTCTCTACAAAAAAATTACAAAACAAAAAAAAGGAACAGGTAATACAGATCAATGCTGCTGGAAGTCAAAATCGTGGTTATCTGGGGGAATAGAGGTGAGAGGGTTGCTATTGATTTGGAAGAAGCATAAGGAGGCTTTCTGGGGCTTTGAAATGATTGATATTTTGGTCTGAATGGGATTGTAAGTGCAATATCATTTACGTTCTGACTGTATGCCTCAAAAAAATCTTTTTGGAAAATCTCCATAGTATTAATTTAATGACAGTGGGAACTACTGATCTTATCCCAACTCCCTTTAGATAAGTTTGTAGCTTCTTTCAAGTGATGGGGGAAAGGAAATTGGCAAATTGGGAGGCAAGTATGAATAGCAGCGTTATGAGCAATCTTCCTCCAGGGCTACTAAAATCCTTTCAATACACTCTAATATGGTAATGTTTTCACATTCTATTCTTTTTCTTTAAATTTAATTTCTTGCTTGCATTCTGTTTTTTTACTCTTGGGGATTTAAAAAGATGATGGCTAAATAATTTTTAAAATACTTTAGCCATGATTATTACCTTAATACTGATTATTTTTAAAGGAATCATCAGCTGATGAAAAGCAATTTTCTTCTGAGCCAAGATCTTCTCTAACTCTAAAATTCTATTATTTTCAGATTTTTAAGTGAGGGAATACGTTTATATATAGAAAGTTCAAAAATAATCTAAAATTTTTAGATTATTTAGATATTTGGATAGTTCCTTTAAAAATTTTTACATTTAACCCTTTCACATGTTCAAGGACATGACTATAAATTTGTTTTAATTTTTTCCCATAAGGTGTCATATGTCTCTGATGAACATAGTACTGATAATGAGAAAATTTTTCTTGGCATTACTTTAAAAAGTCAGCCAGCCTTGATTTGTTCACTTCATGATAAAGTCCATCATGGGTGTGTGTGTGTGTGTGTGTGTGTGTGTGTGTGTGTGTGTGTGTGTGTGTTTGTGTGTGTGGTGGAGGGATGTTTGGAATCTCTTCTCTCTGTGTGGTTACACAGTGACTGTGGATGAATACCTCCTGATGCGTGCTGGAGATGGCTCCATTGTCTACCATTTTGCAAGATGTTGAATACTACTTACCTTATCTGGATCCATTATGTGCTAAAAAATGTTGAAACAGCAATTTAAATGTTCTCTTACTTACAGAATATTGGGAATGGAAGTATTAGTAAAGGGAGAATTTTGGAGAGAAAGATGGTCAAGTCTGAAGCATTTTACTTTCCAAAACTCCTTTCAGCTGAAATCTTGACTGTCGGTAAAGGACAGTAGGCACCGAGGCCCCTTCAAGCCAACTTCCTCACTCCTAAGAAAAAATCTTGATCCTCATTTACCTCCATGATAGTGAAAGCCACATTTTAAAATACAAACTTGATTTTAGAATAGTTTTAGATTTGCAGAAAAGTTGAAAAAATGATACAGAGAGATCTTATATCAGCATGATACATTTGTTACAACCGAGGAACAAACACCGATATTATTCCTGTTAACTAAACTCCACAGTTTATTAGGATTTCAGTAGTTTTCCCCTAATGTCGTCTTTTTTTGTTCCAGGATGCATTCAGGATGCCATGTTACATGTAGCAATGGTGTCTCCTTAGGCTCCTCTGGTCTGACAGTTTCTCAGACCTTCCTTGTTTTGAATGACCTTGACAGTTTTGTTTTGGTTTTTGTCTTTTAGATGGTGTCTCGCTCTGTTGCCCAGGTTGGAGTGTAGTGGCGCAATCTCAGCTCACTGCAACCTCTGCATCCTGGGTTCAAGCGATTCTCCTGCCTCAGCCTCCCCAGTAGCTGGGACTACATGCACTCACTACCATGCCCGGATAATTTTTTGTATTTTTAGTAGAGCTGGGGTTTCACCATGTTAGCCAGGATGGTCTCAATCTCCTGACCTTGTGATCTGCCTGCCTCAGCCTACCAAATTGCTGGGATTACAGGCGTGAGCCACCGCACCCAGACTTGTTTTGTTTTTGAGGTGAGTCTCGCTTTGTAGCCCAGGCTGGAGTAAAGTGGCACGATCTCGGCTCACTGCAGCCTCCACTTGCTGGGTTCAGGCTTTTCTCCTGCCTTAGCCTCCCAAGCGCCTGCTACCAAGCCTGGCTAATTTTCGTATTTTTAGTAGAGGTGGAGTTTCACCATGTTGCCCAGGCTGGTCTCGAACTCCTGACCTCGCGTGATCTGCTCACCTCAGCCTCCCAAAGTGCTGGGATTACAGGCATGAGCCACCATGCCTGGCCAGACCTTGAAAGTTTTGAGATGTACTGGTCAGGTATTTTAGAAATGTTTCTCAATTTAGTTTTGCCTGATGTTTTCCTTGTAGTTACTACAGCATTGTGGGTTTTGAAGTACCATTCTCCTTATATCATATCAAGAGTACATACTGTCAGCACAACTTATCACTGATGATGTGAACCTCGATCCCTGGCTAAGGTCCTGTTTGTCAGCATCTTCACCATAAAGCCACTCCTTTCTCCTCTCTTTCCATACTGTACTCTTTGGAAGGAAGTCACTATGGATAGCCCACATTTAAGCAGTCAGGAGTTAAGCTCCACTTTCTTGAGAGAGGGTTATGTATATAAATTATTTGGAATTTGTAAGGATTTTTCTCTTCTCCAACATTCATTTATTCATTCAATATTTATCTATATGAGTATGGATTTGTGGATGTTTATTTTATACTTTGGGTTATAATCTAATACGATATTTTTTCTTTGTTGCTGAGATTATTCCAGCTTTGGCCTTTGGAAACGTTTGAGTGGGCTCCTGTGTCCCTTTAACCTACCCCCTCCCATCGGTTTGCTTTTTGAGCACTTTCTGGCAGTACAAGATGTTGCAGGGCTCATCTAGTGTTTTCCATGCCCCAGCTCTAGAAGCAGCCTTTTCTATAAGGAGTTGGTGTCTGTCTCTGGGAGAATGCTATTAGAAACCAAGATCTACGGGCTGGACATGCTCTTTGCTACTGGGGAGTTATTACTTCTAGGCCTTCTGAGAGGACAGAGCTAGCAAATACATGTGTGTAAGTAAACCCATGCATATATACATGTCTATAATTCATTTGCTTATCTATCTGTCTACCTGGCCAAGCATGGGTTCATGCAGATGTCTCCAACTCTAATCAGGGCTGCATGGATCATTCTAGCTTGACTCTCTCGCTTATCTGTAACCTCCCTCTCCAGTTGCTTATCTGTAACCTCTCTCTCCAGTGGTGAGAAACCTGGCTTCCACCATCTTGTGGTACATTCTTGTACTTCCTTGTTTGATCTCAATCTACATGTTCAGCAGTTTCAGAATTTTTAACCTGCACCCCGTGTGATGCCACACATTTTGATTCTTCTGTTCATTTTCTCTTCTTCTCCACTTGCCATTTATTTTACCCTTAAAAGGAAGAGATTTGACCCAACCCACTGTAAACTCTGATTAGCAAGAGAGTAAGGAACTCCTTTAGATAAAGGAAGGCAAGGATAGCCACTTGGCTGCCTTAGAAACCGTGATCCAAGCTCATCTGTGATGGCTTATACCATCAGTTCACCCTAACCAATAGTGGGTTGCTTCTGTGCCCAGATGTTGTACATTTGCCCTTGTTTCATGATAGCAATATATCTTAAGTTATTGAGACTTGAGAGAGAGAAAGAGACCTCATGTAAATGTAGGCAATAAAGTTAAATCTTCCCGAAGCACTCAGTTCTGATTTTTCTTTGCCATATGTTCTGTGGCTTTTAAAGGGGAAAGTGACAGAATTATAATAGAAATATGAAAACTGTAATAGAAATAAAACTATACACAGATAATCTTAATATTGTAAAAACATAACAAAGCACAAAAAATAACAAAGCCTGGAAACCATATTTTAAGTAAATAAAGTTTGATATGCTTAGTTTTTTTTTTTTAACTTTCTTAACGCATACACAGCAGAGTGTTATCAAAGCATTATTTACCACACACGATTTCTCCCAGTTATTTTTGCTATGATTGGGCTTGAAAAATGCATTCTCATCAACCTTCAGATATTTAAGGATATTTGGAGAAAAGTTGAGACCATGTTTTTTACCACCTACTTTTTTTCTGCAGGGCGGCTGTCAGTTTGTACGAAATTAGTACCAGGAGTTCTTTTACGGAGATTCTTTTCTAAGTGGTCTTTCAGCTACAAACATTTGTGAGTCAGAATACTATGCCACATCTGTCTCAGTTTCTCAGTGCCTGAAATAATTATGTGTGGGGAAAAATTGATATCAAAAATATCATAACCATTAAATAGTATAAACATACAACGAACTCTATTAAGTAGATTCAATTTTTCTAAGAATCCCTATCATTTATTTATCAAATCTCAAAGGGAAGACTATTCAAACCTACAATTTATTTCATATGTATATTAGTCTGTTCTCGCACTGCTGTAAAGAAATGCCAGAGACTGGGTAATTTATGTAGAAAAGAGGTTTAATTGGCTCATAGTTCTGCAGGCTAACTTCTGCTTAGCTTCTGGAAAAGTCTCAGGAAACTTACAATCATGGCACCTAGTGAAGGGGAAGCAGGCATGTCTTATATGGCTGGAGCAGGAGGGAGAGAGAGAGGTGCTACACACTTTTAAACAACTGGAATTCATGTGATCTCACCCACTATACAGTATCAAGAGGGGATGGTGCTAAATAATTCATGACCATGATCCCTACCTCCCACCAGGCTCCACCTCCAACACTGAGGATTACAGTTTGACATGAGATTTGGGTGGGGAGTCATATCTAAACCCTATCAATATGGTAATTATCTAGCCTCGTTTATTTTTGGCTTATATGGTCACATTTGTGCTGGGACTGCCTAATTGATACATTTCTGTTTAAATAAAAAATAAAACCTGTATGTATTTTCTGATTTCTTAGCAATTGGTGGTGCAGGGAAATTCTGTTAGGTGTGGGCTTGTTTCAGTGGGAAGATATACTGAGCTGTGTCATTTAAAGTGTCTACATTTGATTAGCTAATGACTGTATTTCAAAATATGCTGTGTTTTAAAATGTAGAACTCAAGTGTGAAAAGGTAAGTTCTGATGAATGACAAGTTACTCTTAGTAACATAAAAGTGGACCAAAATTAACAATGAAAACAATCAGGAAATTTTACTTTTCATCTGGGATTTACCTGGCAATTTGTTTTTATCTGCATATAAATGCAAAATTGACCAGACTTATTGTGAAAGAATTTATGGAAAGTTTCAAATAGATTTTAATGGAAAACTGATCCACAAGCAAAATTATAGAAATATCAATAGCAATGCCAGTGTTCTGGGTATCTAAATAAGAGACTTAATATTCTTCCCCTGCTACTCAAAGGTGGGTGACAGTGGTCGTCACATTCATGATTTAAGAGAAGTACAATGGCACATTGGCCAACTGTGCCAACATATGGTTTCCAATTGCAAGTGTGGTTTATGATAGGGGAAAAATAGGCTGTTCTTAATTGCTTCAGAGAGAAAGTAGAATTTTTATGGAGCATCAGGGAACTGGATATGTGGGTGGGAGAGAAAGATCCCACTATATTGTAAGAAAATGAAAACTAGACATGTAACCACAGAGGTGAATTTGAGATGGAAACTTTTGTTTTCTATGCTCATAATAATCAGCCCTTTTATATTTTACAATGTTTAAGTTGTTCAAAGTTAAGCCCTTACAGGAGAGTTCAGCGGAAAGTCTTCATGAAGAAGTAAAACCATACTCTCAGTTTCCCCTCTGGGTTTGCAGTTTGGTTCAAGGAGGGAAGTTGGACAGGAGTAGAATTGAAGTGATAAATATTTTGCTCCTTTACTCTGAATTAGCTTCAAAATCAGTCTGTCTCCTGTATCTCTATCTGTTGTACTATGGCTGAAAGTAGGGTTAGGAACCACTTTCAGAAGAATCAGTCAGCATAGGACTTGAATCTCCAATTTTCCCTAGCAATGCACAGTGTCTGCCCATCTCTGCCCAGATAGTACCTGAAATTACAGTAGACTTCACTAGTGGGAGGAATAGGAGTTATTCCTATTTGTTTGGAAGGAGAACTCATAAGGATTTAGGAACTGATGTCTATTGATTGTCTTTTTTCATTCAGTTTGAAATTTTCCTGGTTCTTAGTGTGTCAAGTGATTTTCGATGGAAACTAGGACATTTTTGTATTATGTTATGTGACTCTAGATCTTGTTTGAAAACTTCTGTTTTAATTGGCGTTGTCTGACACCTCTATAGCAGGGGAAGCAGTGGGTGCCACCTTGTCACCCCTACCAGAGGTAAAAATCTCAGTTCACCACTTGTCCTCTGTTGACACATTATGTATGTGTGTGGGGTGTCCTTGTTAGTGTTGGGCACAGGTAGAATTTCCGGATCCCTTGATACCACAGTTGGAGTGGTCTTGTTCCCAGTGTGCAATGATTTGACCACCTGTGTTTTGGAGGAGGGGAGAGATACCCAGTTATTGCTGGGAAGGGATGGATGTCAGGGCTTCCTACATGGTCTCCACTGACACTGTGGAAGATGCTTCATTATCAGCCGCCAGGCATAAAGGTGTTAGTTTCCTGCTTGGTCTTCTCTAACACCACACTAGTGGGGATATTAGGGCTCCTTTTCAGAGCCTCATGAGGGTGGAAATCTAGTAACTCCATTCAGCCTTTGCTAGCATGCATGGTCACAGGTTCTTCTATGGTGCTCGGCTGTAGTAGAGCAGTTATTGTCTAAAAGTTTCTTATTTTGCTACTCTGCCCCTTTCCTGGTTATGTGGCTAGAGAATGAAGACGCTTGTGGTCTGTGTCCATTGGTGTTTCTGGGTTGCTGGCTTCCATGCTTGTTGGCCTTTAGAGGTTTCTGACTTCTTCAGCTACGAGTCTGGGATATTTGAGGCAAAAAGAAAACCCAGGAATCTCACCACTTTGTTGTTTCTTGGGTTCTGAGGTCCCAAGCTTGTCTACCTTCTCTTGGCCTTACAGAATTTTCTTACATTTATATGTAACATCCATGGTTTTTTTTTTTTTTTTTTTTTTTAAAGTTGTATTTAGCTAAAGGAATAAGAAAAAGTAAGTTTGGGCTGGGTGTGGTGGCTCACGCCTGTAACCCCAGCACTTTGGGAGGCTGAGATGGGTGGATCACTTGAGGTCAGGAGTTCGAGACCAGCCTGACCAATATAGTGAAACACCGTTTCTACTAAAAACACAAAAATTAGCTGGGTGTGGTGGCATGCACCTGTAGTCACTCTCAGCTGCTCGGGAGGCTGAGGCAGGAGAATTGCTTGAACCCGGGAGGCGGTGGTTGCAGTGAACTGAGATCGCGCCACTGCACTCCAGCTTGGGCGACAGAGCAAGACTCTGTCTCAAAAAGAAAAAGTAAGTCTGTTTTATCTTCTTGGAAGCAGAAGTCCTTGCTGTTCAATTTTTGTTTTTATTTGCTTTACTATTGCCAATATTATATTAAGAAAGTTTTAAAAATACAGAGAAGATAAAAGAATTGGTATCATGCCCCATATACATATCTACCAGCTGGATTCAACACTTAACATTTTGCTCTATTCTACTTTATTGCACTTTTATCCATCTGCCTATTCCATCTATCTGTCCATTTATTATTTTTGATGGACATCAGTACATTTCACCTCTAAACACTTCAGCATACATGTCATTAATTAGACTTCACTGTCTGTTTATGGTTTTTTAAAGGTAAATTTCACATCAAGTGAAATGCAAGAAATTGTAAATTCCATTTAATGAGTTTTGGGTCATCCAACCATTGCTGAGATAATTTCCATCACCCCTATACGTTCCCTCAAGTTTCTTCTCAGGTAATTTCTGCCTCCAAGAAGAAACTACTGTTTTGATTTTTCCTTTTTTTTTTGCCATAATTTCAAGTGCTATTTTATTGATGGAATAATATTATAGTTCATCCATTCTGGCCTGCTTCCAGTTCTTTGCCATTAAAATTTGATAGTTGGTGTAACATAAGTCATTGCTATCTTCCATCAGCCTAGAACACAGTGCAAGCAAAGCAACTTAAGATTTTGTGCATTTCTTCTGATAAATAAAATAGTGAAGACATACAAAAACATGTTTTTATCACACACAGTACCCAAATTTTCCACATATTTCTTGTGGTTAGTGTAGTTATCAGTTTCTTTGAAGCTCAAAACCTTTTTTGTAATAGAAGCAAAAGATAGTTTTAGCATTGTAAAAATAGAATTTAGCTTCCTGGCACCAAATTTTATTTTGTGAAAGAGAAACCATGATTTTAACTACACCATTACTAATATTCATTACTGAGAATGTCAAACTAGTCTCTGGAGGAACATCCTATTTCAGAAATACTTACAATACTCTATTCCTGTACAAAATATTGATGGGGTTGTTGCAGATGGATTTAGTTGTGTTGCACAGACACGCATTTGGCCCCATCTATAATATCAGTCTCTTGTTTCTAGTCTGTTTCCCCAGAATGATTTTCTAAGTTGGCTGTAATTTCTGATTGACTGGTTTACTGATTGATATGAGGGAAGTCCTACCAGCTGTGAAATGGGACAAGTAAACTTTATGTGAGATTCCAATTAGAGTGGATGTGCTTACCATTAACAGCCCAGGAACCAATCGATGATGTTGTTTTATTACAACCTTTTTTACAACCTTTCTCTATCTATGTCTTTCTTTATACAGTTGATGGACTGGACAAAGCTTCTGTAGCAAACTCAGATGGCCCCACAGCAGGTTCCCAAACACCTCCCTTCAAGAGAAAGGGGAAACTATCCACCATTGGTAAAATCTTTAAGCCTTGGAAATGGAGGAAAAAGAAGACCAGCGACAAATTTAGAGAAACCTCAGCA
The DNA here is from genome assembly GCF_002776525.5 of Piliocolobus tephrosceles. Taxonomy (NCBI): domain Eukaryota; kingdom Metazoa; phylum Chordata; class Mammalia; order Primates; family Cercopithecidae; genus Piliocolobus; species Piliocolobus tephrosceles. Next base: position 42,709,952 of record NC_045438.1, read on the forward strand.
GGTATGAGTATCATACCTTGTTAGAAGATGGGATAAATCGTAAAATGTTTCAAAAGGTAGAAAATTATGTATTACAGTGTGTTTGTTCCCAGAAAAAATTTAATCCATATTTGAAATGAATTCTTTATTTTATGAATGAAACGACTTAAGAGTTCTGATTTGCCTTCTTTTTGTACTGACCTTAACTTTCTAATATATTCTTATTTAAAAATATATATTTGTAAATTTATATAAAAAATGGATGGGTGAGGCAAGGGAGTGAAATAGTAGAAAATGATAAGTGGAAATGCTATTCATCAACATTGTGATGGCAGGTATCCATTTTTATACACAGATGATGTTACATATATATTTAACTAGTTAGACTGTACTATTTATATTAATATATAAATATTTAACTAGTAGACTATACTACTATACATGTAACATTATTTAACTAGTAGTACAGTCTTGTTCGTTAATTAAAACTTTTTTAAAAATGTCTTTTTTGATGTATTTATTCTTTAGGAAAGATTTAAGTGGCTATATGAAAGGAAAAATTTTGTTATATTTGATTTTAGATTTTTATCATATCCTTAGCACAAATAAATGGTCTCTGTCTTAAAAAAGAGTAGAGGCATAACCCTATTGGTGTAAAAATGTTTGGTTGTTAACTTAGTTGGTAGATTTGTTAAACCTTAAGGAGTTACATTGCTTAGTGCCTTTCATATCGATTCGTGGACGAAGTTGGCTTTAAATCTCAGGCCAGAATTCAGCCCAATTTAAACAAGTGCCAGTGTCAGTGTACTGTGTCTATTATAGAAAAGTGTTTAGTAAGGTCAACGTTCCCCATGCTTACTGTCCAAGGCAATCACTTCATCAGAATTCCTCGTTGTACCACAGTTTGATATTGTTAGTGGATGTACAGGGACACAGAGCGTATCTTATCGGTCTGTACTAAGATAAGAGCTAGGGTTTTGTTCTAGAGCTGTGAAATGAAATTAAAAATACTACACACGATGCAAGGATATGGAATAGGAGCATCAAAGCTCCCCAAAGAAAATTGTTTCGGATGCATTTGCAGCTATATAGTTTGTTTGAGCATTTTATATTTAACAAGAAATAATGATAAGCTACCTGGAATTTGCTTCAAAATAATCCTGGGGGAGGGTGAGGTAGGTAAGCTTAAGATAAAGGAAGACTGGCAATGGGTTGTTTGAGCTGCACGGTGGGTCCATGGTGGTTATTATTCTCATTTCTCTGCTTATAGATACTGGAAAATTTCTGTAATAAAAAGATAGAGAAAGAAGAGAAACTTGGCTTAGGGGAAAATAATGCTGGTTTGGTTATTGGGTGCTCTTCAGTACCTAAGTGGCTTTCTGGGTTAGGAGGTGGTGAGAGGTGAGGGACAGGGTGCTGTGCTGTGTGAGGACACCTGGCTGGGCGACTTTGAACAGGGGAGATCAGCCTCAGTTTTCTCGCCTGCACAATCAGGGAGTTGAATGTGCTGAACTCGGAGGTGCTTCAGTTCCAGATTCTGTTGTTGGTCCCCAGAGACACTCTTCCACCTTTGACTCCTTCCAGTCCCTGGCTGGGCAGCTTGTTCTCCTCTGTTTTTTGGTCATGGAAGGAACCTCACTGGCCTTCTTCAAGTGCCTCCCTCTCACGTGTGCTTAAGCATTGAGAGAATCTGGCTCTTCACGTTCTCAAGACTACCCAAGATGGGAGCAGGGCTCCAGACGTAAGGTACGAAAACGAACATAAGTTATAAAACGGTGTATCATATGTTAGTTTTTTTTTCACATTGGAGAAAGATGTCATATCTAGAGGAAAACAGATATATTCAGTTGGTACAAAAGTAATTGTGATTTTTGCCATTACTTTTAGTGGCAAAAAACTGCAATTACTTTTGCACAAAACTAGTAGTTGGATATAACCAAGAGAAAGTTATTTTCTTCTTTAAAAAATTATCTCAAGCAGTGGAATTGAGCTGTTTGGATATGATCAGGGCCGTTGGCTGTCTGATAATCAATGAAATACACCTTAGGCAAGACCCACCATATCTTGAGGTAAAAAAGAAAGTTAATTTCTTCCAAGAAAAGTAAGTCTTCTATGTTTGTCCTTCTCTTAAACTCCTGGGTTGGTATTCACATGGATATGAACCTTATTGTGTTCTGCCGCACAGTGATAAATACCGCGTTTCCTAGAATGGGTTTCTGTTATAGGGATTCTTAATTGGTAGTAGACAGGATGGAACACTAATTTATTAATGAATTGTAATAACATGTTTACTGTTGTGAATGGAGGTAAGAAGTGTCCCATTCGTAGCCTGTCTTGGTGGTCCTTGAGTCAGTTGTATTTTGGAATGTTCATTCTATGTCCAAAGGACATCATGCCCTATAAGGCAGGCTGGGCTTACGCCGCAGCTTCCAGTTCTTTAGCTTGTTTTAAAGCAGAAATTTTCCAATATCTTCGACTCTGATTTAGGCTGTTCAGTGTCTGGCTCTTAGATTCTAGGACAGGAGAACAGGCCTCTTTTCCATCTACTTCCCCCAGATACCCCTCTTCATTGCTTTTCTTCTCCTGCATGAGAGGTCCCAGCTAAGCTCTAGGTTCTTCTATCCCTTCCCTATATTTAGAACTCAAAATGGCACTTACACCTTTTTTTCCCCCTACATAATCATTTTTTCCCATTTTGATTTGATTTTATTTGATTTGGTGGGAGGTGAGGATATAAACATCCTTCCTTTGGATTTTTATATATGCTTGTATCTCCCCAAAGGTAAGAGGACAAACGCCCTGTCTAAATAAACACAGTTGTTCCTCTAACTTCTCATAGTGTATTACCATCAAGACCAAACTTACTGAAAATCTAACCTGTCTCTGCTGCCTCTACTTTCTCCCTACGTTCTCATTCCTTTTCCCACTGCAATCTGTCTCTGTGTTCTGTATTCACCGAGGTTACTCCAAGTCTCCTAACCATTAAATTTAGTGTCATTCTCTTATTTTCATTCATTTCAACCTCTACAACATTTGCTGTCACTGAATAATCAGTCCTGCCTTAATTTCCAAAATACCTCTTCCTTAACTTACAAAAGCTACCATTATCTTGTTTGTCTTTCACTTCTCTCGCTCTCTTTTGCCTTTTCTCTTCATCTTCTCATCTCCCCTAACCCTCTGAGGGAAGGTTGCTATGTGCCTTAGCCCTTCTGTTGCTTTGAATGTGCCCTTCTTTCCCATACCTACATCCCTCAAACTGGCCCAGGCTGCAGCCAATGCCCATGCACATCTACCCAAGCATCTGATGGGTAGCACTACCTGAGAACAACATGTTAACTCAAAATCCACTCATACAGTCTATATGTATTTCCATGGAAAACATGCTAGTTGCCAGGCACTGTTCTGGAAGCCTGGTATTCTGCAGCCAATAAGCAAGTGAGGTTCCTGCCCTCATGGAGCTTTCATTCTAGACAGGTGAGGTACTAATAAATGCTATGATAGACACAGGGAGTGAAGGAAGAGGGAGTGGAAAAGTACTATGTATAAATGCATTCCAACCGAAACAGATTCCCTGTCAACCCCAGCAATCCTTATTACTGTAGACATGGCTTCCTTTGGCATCCAGACTTTGAACCATGGAGTTCTTTGACTCCTCCTGCTCTCACCATCTTCTACATTCTATCAGTTCCTAAAACGTTTGATTTATTTTCTCCTCATGCAAAGTCTTTAACATCGGCCTATCCTGTCAATTCCTGTTGTCTAGTCCTATCACCTAATGTCTCAATCAGTGCAACATAGCTTTTTTGCTATGCTTATTTGCAGCTAGCTATAGAAATCTGTAGGCCGCTAGAGAAGGCAGGGAGAGGCAGGGTTCTGGCAGCAAGCCTACCTACGAGGGGAACCTGACCTAGCTGGTGAGGCTGACAGAGGAGGTTTGGGATGTCACAGGCTGTCAGGAACCCGAGTGATCAAGATAATAACCTTATAAGTATCAAGCCAGGCAAATAGAGTGATGAGTATTTCACCACAAAATGGCACAGGTTCCAACAGGTAGGGTAAAGCTCAGAGCATCCAGGTGAGCGATATTAGAAGATTCAGACAGGCCTCAGTAACCAGGGTGTTCTTTTCTCAGGTAGGAGTATTTAGGTGGGGCAGATGGTGTCTGATGTGGGAATCAGAAAGACTTGAACAGGGCCCTAGTCACTCAGGCTGGCATGCAGTAGTGCTATCACAGCTCACTGCAGCCTCAATCTCGCGGCTTCAAGCAATCCTCCCGCCTCAGCCTCCCAAGCAGCTGGGACCACAGGCACACGCCACGATGCCCAGCTAATTTTTGTACTTTTGTACTGTACTTTTAATAGAGATGGCGTTTCGCCATGTTGCCCGGGCTGGTCTCAAACTCCCGGGCTCAAGCAATCTGCCCACCTCAGCTTCCCAAAGTGCTGAGAGTGCAGGCGTGAGCCACCACGCTCAGCCTACGGCCCTATCTTTTTTTAAAGAACAAGGAAATAGAGCTGATAACTAGGACAGGAACTTACCAAAGGACTCAGGACAGAAACTTGCTATATAAAGTGGAACACAGGGAATGGATTTAGAGGAGGAGTCCCTAAGATCCTAAGCCTATGGTGCTGGAGTTACTGTTGCTGGAAATGACATAGTCCAAGAGCTGGGTGAGCAGGGAGACGAGGGCTCCCTCTGGTCAGCAGCAGTAGCCCACCATGTGTGGATCTGGGGACATAGGTGGGCAGATCACCCATCTCCCCTTTTGCCCCCCCCCCAGATCCTCTTGGTTATCACCATCAGGAAGCATTCCTCAGATGGGACTTTGCTCCTGTCACTTCTTGCTCAAAAAGTGTGACTGGGTCCACATTGCTTCTTCAGTGAAATCCAGGCTCCTCAGCTCTTCTCAGTTTAACCCAAACTGACCTTTTCTTTTCAAGTCGTCCATAGCCCTTGGACTTCAGTCATGCCGGGTCACTGGCTCAGCATGCCCCAAGCCTTCTTGGTCCCCTGGCTTTTCTTCTTGCTCTTTCCTGTTCCTCTGAGCACCTCCTTCCTCCAGCTATACCCATTGAAATGCTACCAGTCATTCAAGGGTCAGTAACATGTCTCTTCCTCCTGCAGATACTCTTGACTTTGATTCAGCACCAGCTGATGGTAGCCACCCCTCCTTTGCCTGTACTCCTATTAGGACATGTTTATTTTAACTTGTTTTCTTGTTTAAGTGCCTGTCTTATGCTCCTAATTTACTATGTAAAGTATTTAAGGGCAGAAACTATTACACTCACTTTTGCTGCACTTCACATAGGTTCTTTATATAATAACTTATACATGGGATGTAATAAAAAAAAATACGCCTTGAATTGCTTCTTTATTAAATACCCACTATAGCCAAAAATGCAGTACTGGGTGATATAGGACTTCTTTTTTTTTTTTTTTTTTTTTGGCAGGAGGGTCTCATTCTGTCCCCCAGGCTGGAGTGTAGTGGCACAATCACAGCTCACTGCATCCTCAACCTCCCTGGGCTCAGATGATCCTCCCACTTGAGCCTCCCAAATAGATGAGACTACAGGCACATAGCACCACACTCGGCTAATTTTTGTGTGTTTTGTAGAGACACCGTTTCACTGTGTTGCCAGGCTGTTCTCAAATTCCTGGGCTCAAACAATTCATCCTCCTTGGCCTCTCAAAGTGCTGGGATTACAGGCATGAACCATCACACCCTGCCTATGCTTTAGGACTTTATAAAAGAAATTGAAGGTTTAAAAAATTATAACAAATTAAAATACTAACCAAAACATGTACTTCACAATTACAGCCATGTACCACTATTAAGAAGCCAATAAAATTAGAAAAAATATTTTCCCTGTCTTTTGTCCTTATTTAAAAGTAAGTTATACTCCTATATAAAGAAAATCAAGACAATTTATCTTCAATAAAAAGGAGACTTTTATTTGTGTTGGTAGTAATAGAAAAAGAATGCCTGTCTAGATTTTTAGGTAGTATTGTTGTCAGTGTTAGCATTCTAGGAATCAGACTAAGTTGTAGAGAATCATCTGGTAATATCTTTGATTTCCTGAAGGTACTCTGTACTCCCTAATAATAATAATGGCTAATTTTTATTGAATGCTGTTAGGTACCAGGTTCTGCTCCAATAACTGGATTCATATTAAGTCACTGAATCATCAGTACAACCTTATGAGCTGCAGTCTTTGACGGCTACTATTTTCCCAGTTCTACTGATGAGGAGACTGGGGCTTGCCCAAGAAAACACACCTGGCCATAGGCAAAGGCAATATTTGAACCTAAGCAATGAAGCCCCATAGCCAGTACCTTCGACCATTCACTAGTTGCATCTCTAAAAGGTGTCTTCCTACCCACATTAGAAAGGACTGATCATAGAGAGGTGGCTCTAATACATCGTTTTGCCTCACATACTAGTTTTTGCTGTAAGAAGGATTTTGTCTGAAGCATTACTTTATTTCTACTTGACTGGCCTGCTTTCCACAGTGCACATGTAGAAAAATGGTTGGCAAGGATCAAAATTATGTTTGGTCCTATTAAAGGATAATATTCTCTTGTAACCATAGAGACCTAATGTTGCTATTTGGGATTATTTTCCACATCTAGAAAGTAGGGCAAAGTTAAAGGATTTGCTTAAGGTGATATTTGTTAAGGATTGCTCTGGTTGCATTAATAAATGACAGCATTTTGATTTTACCTATCTTATTCCACTAAAAAGTTGGAAGTGCTTTTTTTTTTGGAAACAGAGTCTCGCTCTGTCATCCAAGCTGGAGTGCATATGATCTCGGCTCACTGCAACCTCTGGCGTCCTGAGTTCAAGCGATTCTCCTGCCTCAGCCTCCTGAGTAGCTGGGACTACAGGCGTGTGCCATTACACCCAGCTGATTTTTGTATTTTTAGTAGAGACAGGGTTTCGCCATGTTGGCCAGGCTGGTCTCGAACTCCTGACCTCAGGTGATCCACCTGCTTTGGCCTCCTAAAGTCCTGGGATTACAGGCGTGAGCCACCGTGCCCGGCCTGGAAGTGCTTTATCATTCACCCTCATGTCATATTGGAGGAAAAGGAAGGAATCTTTCCCTTTTCCCAGTTTACTGTATCAGGGAGAAGTTATGTAACCAGCCAGAGGCCACACAGCACATGTGGACCCACAGAGGGCTTCTTGCTTTGTGTTTGACACTTCTTTTTTTTTTTGAGATGGAGTCTCACTCTGTCCCCAGGCTGGAGTGCAGTAGAGCGATCTCAGCTCACTGCAACCTCCGCCTCCCAGGTTCAAGCAATTCTCCAGCCTCAGCCTCCCGAGTAGCTGGGACTACAGGCATGCACCACTGCACCTGGCTGATTTTTGTATTTTAGTAGAGACGGGATTTCACCGTGTTGGCCAGGCTGGTCTCAAACTCCTGACCTCAGGTGATTCGCCCACCTCAGCCTCCCAGAGCCCTGGGATTATAGGTGTGCTCCATAGCATGCACTTTCAGTAATGGTGTGGACACATTGTGATTCTAGGCCTTTACAAACTTTATCTGATAATTTAACCATTAAAATGCATCCCATTCACGGTTGGTTGTTAAGCTTTTTGTTGTTGTTATTGAGGCAGCATCTCACTGTGTCACCCAAACTGGAGTGGAGTGCAGTGGAGTGATCACGGCTCACTGAAGCCTTGACCACCTGGGCTCAAGCAATCCTCTCACCTCAATCCCCTAAGTCGTTGGGACCACAGATGTGGGCCACCATGCCTGGCTAATTGTTGTGTTATTTGTGGAGATGAGATCTCGCTATGTTGCCCAAGCTGGTCTCAGACTCCTGGTCGCAAGCGATTCTCCCATCCTGGCCTCCCAAAGTGTTGGGATTACAGGCGTGAGCCGCAGCACCTGGCTTGGTTGTCAGTCTTGATATCTACTGCCAGCTCCGTGGCTCCTAACAAATTATGAAACTTCATTCTGTACAGTTCTACCAGAAGAGAAGCAGGGTTTAACTATATAATATACGCTTTTTGTTATGGCTTTCTTTCTTCAACTCACATTTGCAAGGCAGATTCTGACCCACCAGCAAACCAAAAGTCAGAAAGCCAGCCTCATGGAGTTCCAGTTTAGAATGGCGGCCCATATGTTAGTGTTTTCTGGTGGATACAGTATTGAGTCCTATTGAGACTGCCTTTCTAAGTTGAAATAATAATGCATTATTGCCTCTGTCTGTAAGAAATCCTTAACTTACATACTAGCAGTGTCTCCAGTACTGCGTTTTTAGATTATTTGGAATTATGGGTATGCTCCCAAACTAATTTACAAAATTGAGTTTAGCCCATAATATGTCTGAAGCCTGGGACTATTAATATTTGTTCAAATACAGCCAAACACTATTTATTGTTACTATAGTAAAACACTTACGTACTTTTCAATTGAAATTAAGAATTTTTGAGTTGTAAAGGACCTTAGCCGTCTAGTTCGGTCTCTAGGATAGGAATCAATCCTGTCTCCAGCAGCCCTGATAACATACAGTCATTGAGCTTCTTCCTGAATTCCTTATTCCCAGCTCTAATTGTTGTCTTGGCCTGAAACAAATTATTTCCAGTCTTTCTAACTAGCCTCTGATATGTGTGTGTGTGTGTGTTTGTGTATCTCCTAATCACATTGTTACATGATCATCTTTCCATCTTTTCTTTAAGTTTATTCATCCCTTTATCTGTTGTCAGTTTCAGAGTTTCTCACCATAGAAGCGTACTAGATTGTCTAGGTAACTCAGTTTTTATGGAGTTTCTGGCCCAATGCAGTGTGTACTAGGGATATGGTCATAAACAAGGCTGACCAGTTCCTTGTGCTCATGGAGTCCACAGGGTCCCTGTGCATCTGGCTGTACTTCACGTGTTCTTAGCTATTTTTTAATCCTAAGCTAAAATGGTGACTTTTCCAAAAATTCTTACTAGTTCTACTTCACCAACCACATTTTCACTATTTAGAATTAAGTCTAGAATAGAATTTCATCTTATTTAAAGAGGAATTTATCAGTAAGAATTAAGTATCTTGTAAATGTCTAGGGAGCTGGAAGTTCCCATGAGAACTCTCTATCACTTTTCTGCTTATTTAATGTTCTCTTTGTGGAAAATATCACCCAGAGCCTCCTAACAGGGTGATCTGTTTTACTTTTTTATAGCAATATATTTTCTATTCTTTCCCTGTACCCTCATGTGGATATATGTACACATCATATCCACATTTCTTGGATGCTAGTTTCTCCGAAAGCACTAGAGGTCTCTGGCATTGGTTTTTTTCTTTTTCTGTTCTGGCTGCTGTCCTCCATGATACCTGGTTTTATACCATTATGTGGGTGTTTTCCTCTCTCTTGAATTCAACTTTAAGGTTCTCTTCAATAGGCCAATTCGGTGAGCATCTTCTTGGCATGACATTTTTTTCTACATTTTTTTATTTTTAATGAATACATAATTGTTGTACATATTTATGGGGCGTATGTGGTATTTTTTATATGAGCATTCAGTGTATAATGTTTAAATCAAGGTAATTGAAATATACATCACCTCAAACATTTATCATTTCTTTTTGTTGGAAATATTCCAGTTCCACTCTTTTAGTTGTTTTGAGATATACAATATCGTTAGCTCTAGTCACCGCATCGTGCTACTAAACACTAGATCTATTCTTTCTATCTAACTGCACATTTGTACCCCTTAACCATCCCCTCTTTATTCCTTCCTCCCCACTACCCTTCCCAGCTTCTGGTAACTGACATTCAACTCTATGACCATGAGTTCAGTTTTTTCGTTTTAGCTCCCACATATGAGTGAGAACATCCAACATTTGTCTTTCTGCACCTGGCTTATTTTACTTAACATAATATCCTTCAGTTCCATCCATGTTGCTACAAATGACAGAATTTTATTGTTTTTATGGCTGAATAGTATTCCATTATGGTGGAATAATATTCCATTGTGTATATGTACTACATTTTCTTTACCCATTCATCTGTTGATGGACACTTAGTTTGATTCCATGTCTTGGCTATTGTGAATAGTCTGGTATCTCATTCCTATTTTCATGTAATGAACCACATGTCTTGTCAGGCTATTGTTTGAACGTTACAGTCCAGAAAATCAGATCTTGTCTTCAACACCATCGGTTGAAATGGCTTTTCGCATTTCTTTATCCAGTCTTTTCATATGCCATGATCTCTAGCCAGAAGAGAAGAGAACCACTTGTCACCTTCCATGCCTTCCTATTTTCCACTCAGGACTTCTGACCAGCTAGACCATCCAGATGGCTTCTGAGGAAGACAATTATTCTTATTTTTAAAAACCAGTAGAGGAGGGTTTGAGGAGTTTTGATGTCCCCTCTTTCATGTCCTAAGAAACACACTATAAGAAGGCAGCATTCTTTCTGATTAGCCAGGCAGGTCTGTGCAAGGCTCTCATCTCTAGCATTGGCACCTCATCAAGAGCTCCTCAGTGACCACTTTTGACTTTTCCTGCTGGGTCTGATGAATCCTCCTTGTCATCCATTCATACAGCAAATTTCACTGAGCTTCTACCCTATGCCCAGATTCTGTTCTAGAGAAATAAGCTCATGAAGCTGGTATTCCAGGGAAGAAATACCAGGGAAGGCTGTTGTGGGGAAAATCGGAGTGTACATGGAGATCGAGAATAGCAGGTCAGTGAGAGAAGCAAGACACTGTCTCGGAGTCTCTGATACACCACCCTTCTCTATCTTACCTGCTGCTCCATGCCAGATCTACACGGTGCATCAATTCTCCCTCTCCTGTGTGTTATCTTTTTTCTCCTATTAACCTTTTGACAGGACATTTTGGTTTTGTCAGGTGGTTGATCTCTTTGTTCTATTTTCTTCCTCAAAACATTTCTTTTTGTGTGGCTTTCTTAACTATATAATTCTTCCATTTTTTTCTTTTTGAGACAGAGTCTTGCTCTGTTGCCCAGACTGGAGTGCAGTGGAATGATCTCGGCTCACTGCAGCCTCTGCCTCCCAGCTTCAAGCGATTGTCCTGCCTCAGCCTCCCAAGTAGCTGGGATTACAGGTGTGTGAGAACACACTTGTCTAATTTTTGTTTGTTTGTTTGTGTGTTTGTTGTTGTTTTGAGACAGTCTCACTCTGTCGCCCAGGCTGGACTGCAGTGGCACGATCTCGGCTCACTGCAAGCTCCACCTCCTGGGTTCACACCATTCTCCTGCCTCAGCCTTCGGAGTAGCTGGGACTACAGGTACCTGCCACCACGCCTGGCTAATTTTTTTGTATTTTTAGTAGAGATGGGATTTCACCATGTTAGCCAGGATGGTCTCGATCTCCTGACCTAGTGATCCACCCGCCTTGGCCTCCCAAAGTGCTGGGAGTACAGGCGTGAGCCACTGCGCCCTGCCTTTTTTTTTTCTTTTTTTGTTTTTGTATTTTTAGTAGAGATTGGATTTCGCCATATTGGCCAGTCTTGTCTCAAACTCCTGACCTCAAGTGATCCACCTGCCTCAGCCTCCCAAAGTGCTGGGAGTATAGGCCTGAGCCACCGCACCCAGCCTAATTCTTTCATTTTTTTCTAGAAAACATTAATCTTTTCCAGACTAGAGCAAAGGATGGTGCAACCCAACTTCTTTCACCTTCCCTTTTAGTGGGAAAGCTGGTTTACATTTATAGATCGCCTCTTGGTGCTTCTCTCCAAGGAAGAAAAATAGAGGTCCCAGCCACAAGTTTCTGCACAGTCCAGACTATGGGGTGTCAGGGTTACCTTTGGTTGTTTTTGGCAGCCACTCTTGGAAACTTTTCCTGTAAATAGCCCCTCAACAAACTGGGCCTTTAAAAATGGGACTTTTTTGTTGAGCCTTGCTTTGTGCCAGCTATGTCAATCCCTTGACCTTTCAGAAAGCACAAATAGCTTTTTGACTTTTCCAAAATGTTTTCCTGCCTTTCCTCTCTCTTTCGTTGTGGCCATGGACCAATGAGCCTATAGTTCACTGGAAGATGTATGTATTCATTCTGACAGCTCCAGTGTGAACTCCTGAGATTCTTCTTAGAAGTAGCTGTGGTGTGGCATATGCGGGAGGCGGATGTAAAAAGGTACCATGAACGAGTTCACTTTCTGTGACTGAATATGTGATCATGACCTTCTCCAAAGAGGTTATCTCTTGGTCATTCACCATGTGGGTGTTTCCTCTTTGTTTTATATGTGTCTGTGTATATGTGTGTATAGTGCTAAGAATGTTAATATATGTATAGTTTTGCATAATCGCTACCACAGTCAGGATATGTCAGAGTTCTGTCACTCCCCAAATCTCCTTTTTACTTTTAATATTTTTTTTTTGAGATGCAGTCTTGCTCTGTTGCCCAGGCTTGAGTGCAGTGGTGCAATCTGGGCTCACTGCAACCTCTGCCTCCCGGGTTCAAGCTGTTCTCCTGCCTCAGCTTCCTGAGTAGCTGGGATTACAGGCACACGCCACCATACCTGGCTAATTTTTGTATTTTTAGTAGAGATGGGGTTTCATCATGTTGGTCAGGCTGGTCTCGAACTCCTGATCCTGTGATCTGCCCACCTTGGCCTCCCAAAGTGCTTGGATGGATGTGCTATCTTTTTATAGTCACACCCTATTCTGCACCCCTTCCCCCAACCCCTAACCTCTGGCAACTACTGGTCTGTTCTTCACCATAGTTTTGTTGTTTCAAGAATGTCATATAAATGGAATAATTCAGTGTGAAATATTTGGAGACTGGTTTCTTCCACTTTGCGGAGTGACTCTTGAGAGCTTCATCCAGGCTATTGCGTGTATTCATCATTCCATTTTTTGTTGAATAATATTTCATGGAATACATGTACCACAGTTTGTTTATCCATACATGAAAGACACATAGGTTGTTTCCAGTTTGGGGTAATTCTAAATAAAACTGCTATAAACATTCTTGTGTAAGTTCTTGTGTGAGCAAAAGCCTTCATTTCTCTAGGGAAAATATGTAGGAATGGGATTTAGGGGTCATATGTTAAATGTGTGTTTAACTGTATAAGCAAATGCCAAACAGTTTTCCAGAGTTATGTATTCCTACAAGTAGTGGAGAAAAGTTTCAGTTGCTCCACATCCTTGTCAACACTTGGTATTGTCATTATTTTTTGTTGTTATGTTAAAAACATTTATCAGAAAATTAACTATCTTAACCATTTTTAAATGTGCAACTCAGTAGTGTTCAATATACTTACATTGTTCTGTAAATAGATCTCCAGAACTTTTTCATTTTGCAGAACTGAAACTCTGTACCTATTAGACAACTTTGTTTTTGCCCCCCTAGTAACCCACCATTCTACTTTCTATAACTATGAATTTGACACCTTTGGATCCCTCATATGAGTGGACTCAGATAGTGTTTATCTTTATGTGACTAGTTTATTTCACCTAGCATAATGTCCTCAAGGTTCATCCATGCTGTAGCATGTGACAAGATTTCCTTTTTTCAAAGACTGTGTAGTATACTACATTGTTTAAATCCATTCATTGGTCAGTGGACATTTGGGCTGCATCCCCCTGTTGGCTATTGTGGAGATTGCTGCTCTGAGCATAGGTGTGCTGTAATTAGTTTTATGTTAACCATTCTAGGAAGTATGTAGTGGTATTTTGTCCTGGTTTTAATTTGCATTTCCCTAATGGGCTAATGATGTTGAACTTTTTTATTGATACATAATATTTGTATATATTTATAGGGTACATGTGATATTTTGTTCCATGCATATACTGTGTCATGATCAAGTCAGGGTATTTAGGATATCTATCACCTCAAACATTTATCATTTCTACCATTGGGGACATTTCAAATCCTCTCTTCTAGCTATTTTGTAATATACAATACATTGTTGGAATTGCAGTCACCCTACCATGCTATTAAATATTAGAACTTATTTCTTCTCTGTAACTGTATGTTTGTACCCATTAATCTGCCTCTCTTTATCCCCTCCCCAACTGACGCCCACACACCCTTTGCAGCCTCTCGTAACTATCATTCTACTCTCTACTGCTATAAGATCAACTGTTTTTAACTCCCACCTATGAGTGAGAACATGTATTTGTCTTCCTGTGCCTGGATTATTTTTCTTAACATAATTTCCTCCAGTTGTATCTATGTTGCTGCAAATGACAGGATTTTTTTTTTTATGGCCAAACAGCATTCCATTGTGTTTATATAATCATATTTTCTTTATCCATTCATCTTTGATGGACACATAGGTTGATTCCATATCTTGGCCATTGTTAACAGTGCTACAATAAACATGGGCATGCAGGTATCCTTTTGATATATGAGTTCCATTTTTGGGGGGTGAGTACCTGGTAACAGAATTGCTGGATCATATGGTGGCTCTATTTTTAGTTTTTTTGAGAAACCTCCATACTGTTTTCTGTAATGACTGTACTAATGTACATTCCTACCAACTGTACTAATGTACATTCCTACCAACAATGTGTAAGAGTTCCCATTTCTCTGAATCCTCACCAACATCCGTCATTTTTTGTCTTTTTGATAATAACCATGCTAACTGAAGTAAGATAATATGTCATTGTGGTTTTGATTTTCATTTCCCTGATGTTTAGTGGTTTTTTCGTATACCTGTTGCCATTTGTATGTGTTTTTGAAAAATGTCTATTCCTATCTTTTGCCCATATTTTAATAGGATTATTTGGTGTTTTCTTGTTGAGTTATTTGAGTTCCCTGTACATACCTCAACATATTAAAGCCCTTATATGACAAACCAACAGCTAATATAATGCTGAATGGGGAAAGTTAAAAGCCTTTCCTCTAAGAACTGAAGCAAGACAAGGATGCCCACTTTTACTACTCCTATTGAACTGGAAGTCCTAGCCAGAGCAATTAGGCAAGAGGAAGAAAGAAAAGGCATCCAGATTGGAAAAGAGAAAGACAAACTTTGCAGATGACATGGTCTTATATCTAGAAACTCTTAGATCTGATAAACAAATTCAGTAAAGTTACAAAATCAACATAAAAATCAGTGGTGCCTCTTTTCTTTTTTTCATTTTTTCTTTCTTTCTTTCTTTCCTTTTTTTTTTTCTTTTTGAGACAAGGTGTTACTCTGTCACTTAGGTTGGAGTGCTGCATAGATGCTAACTGCAGCATCTACCTCCAGGGCTCAGGTGATCCTCCCACTTCAGCCTCCCGAGTAGCTGGGACTACAGGTGCACATCACCACACCTGGTTAGTTTTTTATATTTTTTTTTTGTAGAAACAGGATTTCACCATGTTACCCAAGCTGGTTTTAAACTCCTGGGCTCAAGTGATCCACCAGTCTCATGACATTTTTCACAGACATAGAAAAATTTGTATGGAACTAAAATAGAGCCCAAACAGCCAAAGCAATCTTGAGCAAAAAGAAGAAAGCTGGAAGCATCACAGTACCTGACTTCAAAATATATTACAAGGCTATGGTAACCAAAACAGCATGGTATTTGTATAAAAACAGACACAGAGACCAATGGAATAGAATGGAGAACCGAGAAATAAATCTACATATTTACAGCCAACTGATTTTTGACAAAGGTGCCAAGAATATAGATTAGGGAAAGAACATCCTCTTCAATAAATGGTGCTGGAAAAAGTGAATATCCAAACACAAAAGAATGAAAATAGACACCTGTGTCTCTCACAGTGTATAAAAATCAATGCAAAATGGATTAAAGACTTAAACAGAAGACCTAAAACTATGAAACTACTAGAAGAAAACATAGGGGAAACAATCTAGAACATCAGTCTAGGCAAAGATTTTATGTCTAAGACCTCAAAAGTACAGGCAACAAAACAACAAAGGACAAATTTGACTATATTAAACTACTAATAAAAAGTTTCTTTTCAGCAAAGGAAACAATCAACAGAGTGAAGAGACAGTCTGTGGAATGGTAGAAAATATTTGCAAAATATTCATTCAAGAATGAACTTCTTTTCATGTATGTATCTGCCATCCATATATCTTCTTTGATAAAGACCTATTCAGATCTTTTGCCTATTTTTTAATTAGGTTATTTGTTTTCTTACTATTGAATTTTGAGAGTTCTTTATATATTCTAGATACAAGTTATTTGCTGGATATGTGATTTACAAATATTTTCTTCCACTCTGTAGATTGTCTTTTCATTCTTATAACAGTACCTTTTGCAGAGGAAAAATTTTTAATTTTGGTGAAGTCCACCATATCAGCTTCTTTTAAAATAGATTATGCTTTTGGTCTCTTGTTTTTATGTTTTACATTTAGATCTATGATCAGTTTTAGGATCATTTTTATGCAAGGGGTGAGGCTGGTTTTGGGTCAAGGCTGTTTTTTTGCATGTAAATGTCTAGTTATTTCAATATCATTTGTTGAAAAGATCATCATTTTTCTATTAAGTTGCCTTTGCACTGTTTTAAAACTCAATAAGCATATATTGTTCTTCCACATACTCTCTTTGGTAAAAGTCTTTTGAAGTCTTTTGACCCATTTTTACTGAGTAGTTTGTTTTCTTAATGTTGAGTTTTGAGAGTGTTATATCTTCTAGGTTCAGTGCCCTTGTCAGATATGTAACTTGGTGATATTTTCCGCCAGGCTCTAGTAGCTTGTCTTTCCGTTCTTTAACAGTGTCTTTTAAGAGCAAAGGCTCTTAATTTTGATGAAGCACAATTTTTTTTTTCTCTTTTCAGATCATGCTTTTGGTGTCATGTGTAAGAAATTTCAATAGCGTTTGTTGAAACAACTATCATTTCCCCATTGAACTACCTTTGCACCTTTATTCAAAAATTAATCAGCAACATATTTGTGGTCTATTTCCAGACTCACTACTTTATTCTCTTAATCTGTGTCTATTCTTTCACCAATATCACACTATCTTGATTATTATAGCTTTGTAAGTCTGAAAATTAGGTAGTGTGATTTTCCAACCTTTTTCTTCATTTAAAATTGTTTTAACTAATCTAGTTTGTTTGGCTTTCATTTAAATTTTAGAACCAACTTGTTTTTATTGTTGAAAAGTTACTGCTAGAGTACTTTTTTTTGGCTAGGATTTTTATTTAAACTGCATTAAATCTATGCTGCAGTTTGGGTAGAATTGATATCTATACCATGTTGAAATTTCTAATTTATGAACTGATATGCCTTTCCATTTGATTAGCTCTTCCATTTTTTATTAGCATTTTGAAGTTTTTAGAAAACAGTATTAAGTTTATACCTATTTGTTTTCTTTATTTTGTAGCTACTGTAAATGATATATATTTTAAAATGTCAATTTCCAGTTGTTTCCTGTATCATGCTACCTTACTAAACTCACTTATCAGTTCTAGTAGTTCTAGTGAAAATACCTTAGGATTTTCTACATGGACAATTATGTCATCTGTGAATAGGAATCATTTTATTTCTTCCATTCTAACCTGCATGCTTTTTATTATTTTCTTCCCTTTTTTCACCAGCTAGGACTTCTACTACAATGGTAAACAGGAGTGGTGAAGGAGACATCCATGCCTTGTTCCTATTCTTAGGGGGAAAGCATTCATTAAGTATGATGTTAGTGTAAGGTGTTTTTTTGTTTGTTTGTTTGAGACGGAGTCTTGCTCTGTCACCCAGGTTGGGGTGCAGTGGCGCGATCTCGGCTCACTGCAACCTCCGCCTCTTGGGTTCAAGCGATTCTCCTGCTTCAACCTCCTGAGTAGCTGGGATTACAGGCACGTGCCATTGTGCCTGGCTGATTTTTGTATTTTTAGTGGAGACAGGGTTTCACTATGTTGGCCAGACTGGTCTGGAACTCCTGACATCGTGATCCACCTGCCTCAGCCATCAAAAGTGCTAAGATTACAGGCGTGAGCCACCGTGTCCGGCCCAGTTGAAGATTTTTATACATGCCTTTTACTAGGTTGAGGAAATTCCTTTTTGTTCCTGACTTTCTAAGAGTATTTATTAGGAATAGATATTGGATTTCTCAAATACTTTTTTTCTGGATCAATTGATATGGTCATTTGGGTTTTTTCTTTAGACCACTATTATGGTTGATTACATTGGCAGATTTTTGAATTTTGAACCAGTTTTTTGCATACTTAGGATAAGCCCCACTGTGTTTTTTTGTTTGTTTTTGAGATGGAGTTTCACTCTTGTTGCCCAGGCTGGAGTGCAGTGGCACAATCTTGGCTCACAGCAGCCTCCGCCTCCTGGGTTGAAGTGATTCTCCTGCCTCAGCCTCTGGAGTAGCTGAGATTACAGGCATGTGCCACCATGCCCTGCTAATTCTGTACTTTTAGTAGAGATGGGGTTTCTTCATGTTGGTCAGTCTGGTCTCGAACTCCGGACCTCAGGTGATCCGCCTGCCTCGGCTTCCCAAAGTGCTGGGATTACAGGCGTGAGCCACTGCGCCTGGCCAGCCCCACTGTGTTGTGGTGTAGTATTCTTTTTATATGTTGCTGGATTTTATTGAATAATATTTTGTTGAGGATTTGTGGTATTGGTCTGTAGTGTTCTTGCACCATCTTTGTCTAGGTTTGATATCAGGGCAACACCAACTTTATACAATCAGTTGGCAACTGTTCCCTCCTCTTCTGTTCCTGAAAGAGATTGTGTAGAATTGTTGTTATTTTCTTCTTGAAATGTTTGGTAGAAAAACAGTAAAACATTATGGACCTGAAGATTTCTCTTTCGAAAGGATTTTAAATAGCATACTCAATTTCTTTTGTAGTTATAGGACCATTCAGGTTATCTCTTTTAACTTGGGTAAGTTTAAGCAGACCCTCTGGTGCTTTGAAATGGAAAAGAAAGTGAAACTTTTCCTCTAGATTTCTTTATGGTTAACCAACTGCCTTATCTCCTTCAATAAAGTCTATGTGCAACTGCTACTATCTAGGTGAGATCTGGATTATTATATTTCAAATCTCTCCTCTCCCCCAGCATTCTTTAAATTAAATGGCCTTATTGACACATAATTGATATACCAAAGAGTTCACCCATTTAACATGTGCAACTCAGTAGGTTTTAGTAATATTCATAAGTTGTGAAACAATCACCACAATCAATTTTAAACATTTCCATCACTCTAGAAAGAAATCCCATACTCATTGGCAGTCATTCCCCATTTCACCAATCTCCCAACTCTACTTTCTATCTCTGTGGGTTTGCCTGTTCTTGATATCTCATATAAATGGAATCATAAAATACATATGTGGTCTTTTATGGCCGGTATCTTTCACTTAGGAAGCTTTCATTGGTCATCCATGTTGTAGTGTGTATCAGTACATCATTTCATTATCAAATGCTAAACATTCCATTGTATGAATATACCACATTTTATTTGTTCATCAGTTGCTGGACATTGGGTTTGTTTCTATTTGTGGCTATCATGAATAATGTTGCTGTGTGCATTTGTATATACGTTTCTGTGTATGTGTATGTTTTCACTTCTCTTGGTTTCATTTCTCTTGGTTATATACCTAGAAATGGAATTGCTTAGTCATGTGGTAATTCAATGTTTCACATTTTGAGGAACTGCCAGACTGTGTTTCGATGTGGCCACACCACTTTATATTCCTACTAGCAGTGTATGAGCATTCTAATTTCTCGACACTCCAGCCAACATTTGTTACTACCTGTCTTTTTTATTATTGCTATCCTGGTGGGTTTACCCAGCACTTTTGATTCCTCCTTGTCTTTTCTTTTCTGATTTATTTATTTATTTGAGGCAGGTTCTTGCTCATTCACCCAGGCTGGAGTGCAGTGGTGTGATCATTTCTACTGCAGTCTCTAACTCCTGGACTCAAAGGAATCCTCTTGCCTCAGCCTCCCACGTTGCTAGGACTAAAGGCATGCACCACAACACCCAGCTTAATTTTAAAAATTTTGTTTTTCATAGAGATGGAGTCTTGCTCATTTGCCCAGGCTGGGTGTCCAACTGGCTTCAAGTGATTGTCCTACCTTGACCTCCCAAAGTGCTGGGATTATAGATATGAGCCACCATGCCTAGCCTGATTCCTCCTCTTTTTTGACCTTACTTTTTTCATTTTCCGTAGCACATTTTACCATCTAACATTTATAAATTATTTCTATTGTTTATTTCCTGACGCCACTTCCTAGTAGATTATAAATTCCATGAAAACAGAGATTTTTGTTTTCTTCTTTGGTGAGATCTCAAAAGAACTTGTATAGTGCCTGGCTTATGTTAAACATTCAGTAAATGTATATTGAATGAACGAATGAATGAATGAATGGCTCTTGATGGACCTTATCCCATCCTATATATGGAGCATTTGCAAGCGAATCTTTTCGATTTGGAAAGTGCCAGATTTAGGGCGAGGGGTAGGGAATGATTGTGCTTGTTTTCAATCCTTCTTTAGTGTTCATATCACTGAGAGTTGCTTTAAACAGCCTCAAGAAACCCTGAAAAGCCATAATAGACTAAATGAATATTTTACCAATTTAGTGGGTAGGGTGGGGAGCTATTCTCTCATGAATGGATAATGACCTTAAGTAACTGTGACTGTTGTGTATGGCAGCATTGCAAAGGTCAATGTGGGAACATCACTGTCAAAAAAGGAAGTGGGGTGGGGATTGCATTTTAATTCAACCATTTGTGTTCTTGCGTATTTCACAAAACCTAATCAGACCAAATGAATGCTAGAAATTCTGTGGGCAAGAGATATTATATAATAATTTTATTGGCTGGGCGTGGTGGCTCACGCCTGTAATCCCAGCACTTTGGGAGGCCAAGACGGGCGGATCACGAGGTCAGGAGATCGAGACCATCCTGGCTAACACGGTGAAACGCTGTCTCTACTAAAAAATACAAAAAAAAACTAGCCGGATGAAGTGGCGGGTGCCTGTAGTCCCAGCTACTCGGGAGGCTGAAGCAGGAGAATGGCCTAAACCTGGGAGGCGGAGCTTGCAGTGGCTGGATGTCAGCTCACATCTGCACTCCAGCCTGGGTGACAGAGCGAGACTCTGTCTCAAAAAAAAAAATAATAATAATAATAATGATAATTTTATTATGCATGCTTTTAAAAAATATCTTCTATTGTTTTCCTAAAGGTATATAATTGTGTTAAAACAGATTTCCTCTATGTGCTCTAAATATAAAGGAGACTAATTTTTTCTCTCCTTTTTTTCTCCCAGTAGAATGGATTTTTTTGTTGGTTCAATCTTTTTATACGTAGGTGGATGGAAAGACTCATTATGGCCCATCTTTTTATTCATGGAGCATTTATTATTCATTATAGGTCTATCCTAGTGGCAAAATCCATTTATGGGAAAGAGTAATAGAATATGAGTGCTAACTTTTTGTGCATTTGTCATAATTGAAGTTAGTGGTTTTATAAATATGGGCTCCTTCCACCATGGGTTTAGAATAGCCCAGCTGCACAATAAAGGGCCTAACCATCAGGGCCTACCTCTTACAGATCAATAAAACCATGAAATCTTTTTTTATAAATGGAGTCGAGGAGTCTCCCTTGCTTCCTGTACATTCTAGAAAGTGGGATACTGTGTTTAATCCAAGCTGAGCTCTGGATTTAAATGGGTTGCACCACAGACCTGACTAGTATCTCAAGCCTCCTGTCTTTTCCAGGGGGAGTTAGGCTTTTCCAGTGAATTCAGATAAGCAAGGCATTTTCACTGAGCATTCTGTGAAAACATTCTCAAATGAGACATGGATGCTACTGATTTTGCTGATTTCTGATTACAAACGACACATTTTTAAAATCACACGCATTAGAATGAATTGCAGAATTGTTAACTTGCTTTCCCTTTTTTCTTCATCACATTTGATTCCTAAGGGGGATGTGGAGAAAAGGAACACTGTGCCCACCCACATCTTAATTAAATAAGGCCTCCATTGGGTTGAGACAAAGTGGGTTTGTATTGCTTTAAGAGAGGATCCGATTGTTTATATCCCTTGCTTGGGTGGATAATTTCCTAATTTCATTTTCCTTTGGAGTAGTGCCACTTTAAACACTTTGAAAGGTACTACAGAAGCCCTTCTGGCCTGGGTCAGAGAATTCATCTCAGGAAAGTCCATTATTTTATTTCCTTTGCATATTATTTCCCTTTGCGGTTTTGTTTTGTCTTTTTCATCCTGTGATATGAATCTGGTCCTTATCACTGAGGGTTAAGTCCTGGAAAGTGACTGTTTTTTGGCTTACATATTTTCCTGGTTTGTTTCTCACTTAGAATATAAGATGCAATCTTAATTTTTACTTCTTTTGTGTTAGGTGTTTGCTCATCCAGACTTATAACACTTTTTGTCCGAAGGTTTCTCCAACTGATTCCCAAGCCTACACTCTAACTTTTGAAACTGGTACTTATAAAGTTTCCTTTATTCCAAAGTATAAGTGTTTACTTAGTACCTATAAGACAGGGTGTAAGAGGCTACCTACAAAAATACAAGATAATAATAAACATGATTGGAAAGAAGACTAGATATTAGCAAATTATTAGAAAACTCATTATGCATTATCATGATGAAAATTCTTTCTCATCTATTTTTCATTTCAGCATTTATAGAAATCTACAGTCCAATACTATTTTACAATTTGATTTTTTAAAAAAATCCATAACGTAAATTTACCATCTTAGCCATTTTAGGTTTACAGTTCAGTAATGTTAAGTGTATTCACATCGTTGTACAACAGACCTCCAGAACTTTTTCATCTTGCAAAATGGAGACTCTGTGCCCATTCAACAAACTTCCCATTTCCACCCCCCACACTTACCCTCTGTAATGTTTTTTTTTAAAAAAAACCTTAGATGAATCAAATGCAAAACATCACTGACTTCAATTAAAGTTTAATCACCTGTGTTAAATAAGATAGTGACATATTGCTGGCATATGGTAGTCTTTTCTTTTTGCCGAGTGTTTCATTTCAATTCAATGCTAAAAAGTTCAAATTAGTTACTACCCCATGAGGCTTGAAAATGTTGCCTTTGGGTAATTTGGGTAATTTCTGTATGTGTAGCATTGCGAAGTAAAGTTTTTTTTTTTTTAAATAAAAGTTTAAAACATATATTTCTATTACTCATTTGAATTTTTATTTATAATTAAACTTAATATAGAAAAAGATATCTGGGTATTAATAATAATGATAACTAAACCATTGAGTTTTTACTGTGTGTCAGGTACTGTTTTAATTAATTATTTAATACATTTTTATAGATAGGTTCTCTCCCTATCACCCAGGCGGGAGTGCACTGGCACAATCGTAACTCACTGTAACCTCTAACTCCTGGGTACAAGCAATCCTCCTGCCTCATGCAGATAATTGTTTTAATTTTTTGTCGAAATGGAGTCTCACTGTGTTGCTCAGCCTTTGATACTGTTTTAAATGCCTGTAATCTTCGCAGTTACCCTATGATGCAGGTTACTATTATGATCTCACTTTTACTCATGAGTAAACTAGCAAGGCACAGAAAAGTTAGGTAACTCACCCTAAGTTCCAGGCCTTTTGCAAAGCATAGCCAGTATTTAATCCTCAGAACCCTGCCTTGAGTTTTCATTCTTAACCCCTCTACTATGCTGCCTTCTAGGTCAATAAGCATGTCAAAGTGAAAATAGTGGTGGATTATTATCAAGGAATATACAAATGTATACAGGAGAAATGGAAAGTGGAGGAGAAAAAAACTCCTATTTCTTTGGTCTGTAATTTATGCCAAACCCTTTAAAAGTTTTTTGTTTTTTCTAGATGCGGAGTCTCACCCTGTCGCCCAGGCTGGAGTGCAGTGGTATGATTTCGGCTCACTGCAAGCTCCGCTTCCCGAATTCACGCCATTCTCCTACCTCAGCCTCCCGAGTAGCTGGGACTATAGGCTCCTGCCACCATGCCCGGCTATTTTTATTTTTTTATTTTTATTAGAGATGGGTTTCACCATGTTAGCCAGGATGGTCTCGATATCCTGACCTCATGATACCGCCCGCCTCGGCCTCCCAAAGTGCTGGGATTACAGGCGTGAGCCACTGCGCCCGGCCTACAAGATATTTTAATCATCCTAATGTCCATTCATGCTAGGTTTTAATGCATTGTATTTTCACATGTGGAAACAAAGGCTCAGAGAAGTTGGGGAGTTTGCCTGTGATCACCTACTAATAACTTGCAGGGTCTGGATTTGAACACAAAGGTATATTCTTAAGAGGACTGGAATATATCCTATATAAAAGTATTCTATTATATAGAAGTTGATAATGTAATATAACATCGTGAACTTCTACATAAATATTGTATAGCAATAATATTTATGTTATACCTTTCTGTAAATATTATACAAGAATGCTTCTACACATAACATATTCTAGACCACTTAAGAATTATATATATTATATATATGTCTATATAGTATATAGCAGTCTATTCTTTTTAAATTAAATTTTATTATTATTATTTTTTTAGAGTGATGGGGCGGGGGGTCTCACTATTTTGCCCAGGGTGGTCTCAAACTCCAGGCTCAAGTGATCCTCCTGTCTTGGCCTCTGAAAACTTTGGGATTACAGGTGTGAGCTGCCACACCCATCCCAGTCTATTCTAATCTATTGTATAAAATATATAGTATATATTAAGAGGAATATATTCTTCCTTCTACACTTTTAGCCTTTCAAACTTCAAGAAGGATGAGAACCTGATATTACCCTAGTAATCAGAATATTTGAAACACAGAGCGGCAAGGGGGGATTATTGAAAGAGAGGGTAATGTCTAAGAACAAACTTAGCTTTGCTGTCAAACCTTAAGTGTTACAGTTTCAGCTACAGTGAAAAGTTACATTTCCCCAAACCCAATTTTTGTGTTTATCTTAGAAAATGAAAACTTTAGTTGAAATTACCCATTTTCCTATCACTGCAGGGTTGGGCAGGAATCAGGTGTAGTTTATCTCTCCTGCTTTAGTTTAGGCCTGGACCAGTTTTGCCAAAGGAATACTGTTCTTTACAAATACTGTGCTCTCTGTTGTATAGGCAAGATGGTAGGTAGTGGAGAGAAGGTGAAAAATGCTCCAAAAATAAACTTTTTAATCATCTTAAGAAACCTGGTCTGATTGGATATGTATAATGAAAGTAATAAACATGAATTTGGGGAAATTCCTACTCAGATCTTCTTATAACTTACACTGGTTATCCCCACCTACCTGAGTTGGTGATGTTTTAATATGTATTGTTCATGGCTCAACTCAATAAAAAATAGGCTTTTAAAGTTTATACATTTTTACACCGCCAGGCGCAGTGGCTCATGCCTGTAATCCCAGCACTTTGGGAGGCCGAGGCAGGCGGATCACAAGGTCAGGAGTTCGAGACCAGCCTGACCAACATGGTGAAACCCCGTCTCTACTAAAAATACAAAAATTAGCTGGGCATGGTGGCGGGCGCCTGTAATCCCAGCTACTCAGGAGGCTGAGACAGGAGAATCACTTGAACCCGGGAGGCAGAGGTTGCAGTGAGCTGAGATCATGCCACGGCACTCAAGCCTGGGTGACAGAGGGAGACTCCATCTCAAAAAAAAAAAAAAAAAGATTACACATTTTTTTTCATGATAAGAAGAATTTCAGCCACCTTTTTCCCAGGGCAATAGAATTAGATCTTTAAATGAGTTGGGACCTGTGCAGTGACTCATGCCTGTAATCCTAGCACTTTGGGAGGCCAAGGCAGATGGATCACTTGAGCTCACAACCAGCCTGGGCAAGATGACAAAACCCCATCTCTTAAAAAAAAAAAATACAAAGATTAGCTGGGCATGTGGTGCGTGCCTGTAGTCCCAGCTACTCGAGAGGCTAAGGTGAGAGCAAGTCTTGAGCCCGGGAGGCGGAGGCTGCAGCAGTGAGCCGAGATCCCGCAATTGCACTCCAGCCTGGGTGATAGAGCGGACCTTGTCTCAAAAAAAAAAAAAAAAAAGAAAAGAAAAAAAAATTAAATGAATGGGAATGTCTTCATTTAGGATACTTTAGTGTCGCTAAGATTTCTTTTATATCTAATCTTGCTTGCTGTTGACTGCTGAAAAGAGATGTTATCCCATCTTGATTAAAGGTGTTGAATCCCTGAAATGTGTAGATTGACAGCAGATCATGGAGAAGGGTGTTAGAAGTTCAGGCTCTCTGGAGCTTCTCTTCCAATGGCTGTTGTTTCTGATCTCTTAGTTTGAAAAGCTTCATTACTACTTAGAGCTGAGATTCGCTTTATTTATTTATTTATTTATTTATTTTTGCGACGGAGTCTCGCTCTGTCCCCAGGCTGGAATGCAGTGGCACAGTTTGGGCTCACTGCAACCTCTGCCTCCCGGGTTCAAGCAATTCTCCTGCCTCAGCCTCTGGAGTAGCTGGGACTACAGGCGTGCACCACCACGCCCATCTAATTTTTGTATCTTTAGTAGAGACAGGGTTTCACCATGTTTGCCAGGATGGTCTCGACCTCCTGACCTCATGATCCACCCGCCTCGGCCTCCCAAAGTGCTGGGATTATAGGTGTGAGCCACCGCGCCTGGCCGCGAGACTCACTTTAAAATCAGTTCTCTAGCCTGTTCTTTTTGGTATGGGGTTAGAATGTAATTTCTCTAGGGATGATTATCATTATTCGTATTTCCAACATTGGTCCCCTCTGTGATGTCACTGTGTCTTAGGTTTACCATCTTTTACTGTAAAAAACAGGAAATGGAAACAAGCAAGCTTTTCTTTGAACTAGATGAATTGAAAAACACCTGTCTTAGGCATTTGTGTTTCTCATGAGTTTGCGAGAGCCCGAGTGAAGAGGAAGGACAGGCGGTGTTACACGTAGCACTCAAATCCTGGTTTCTAATTACTCTCCTGAGGTTGCTTGTACTTCCTGGCCCTTCTGGGATAGAGGACTTACTCATTGTTTGAATCCTGGACCTTTGTCCCTTAGGAATAAGAACCATAGGTCCCCATGGGCTGAGCTCCCATGGCCACTCCCAGCTTGCCTCCTCTGGAAACAACGGTGATTTTGGCTTCTGCTGTTTGCACAGGTCAAACACAATCACCTCTTCCCTCTCCCACCTCGGTCTTATCTGTGACCTCAACTACCTGAAATTTATAAACTATTATATACTTTTGTTTCGGGAAATGGGTCCTGATCCAGACCCCAAGACAGGGTTCTTGGGTCTTGCACAAGAAAGAATTCAGGGGGAGTCCATAAAGTAAAGTGAAAGCAAGTTTATTAAGAAAGTAAAGGAATAAGAGAATGGCTACTCCATAGAGAGAGCAGCCCTGAGGGCTGCTGGTTGCCGTTTTTATGGTTATGTCATGATTACATGCGAAACAAGGGGTGGATTGTTCATGCCTCTCCTTTTTAGACCATATAGGGTAACTTCCTAACATTGCCATGGCATTTGTAAACTGTCATAGTGCTGGTGGGAATGTAGCAGTGAGGACCAACAGAGGTCACTCTTGTGGCTATCTTGGTTTTGGTGGATTCTAGCCAGCTTCTTTATTGCAACCTGTTTTATCATCAAAGTCTTTATGACCTGTATCTTGTGCTGACCTCCTATTTGATGCTGTGATTTGGAATGCCCTAGCCATCTGGGAATGCTGCCTAGTAGGTCTTAGCCTCATTTTACCCAGCCTCTATTCAAGATGGAGTTGCTGTGGTTCACACGCTTCTGATACTTTTACAAAAACAAAACAACCATTACAAAATATCCTACCTTTTATGTAAAAAAACAAAAAGGAAAAAATAAAACGAATATTTGTTCAAGCACGT
Organism: Piliocolobus tephrosceles; assembly: GCF_002776525.5. Classification (NCBI taxonomy): domain Eukaryota; kingdom Metazoa; phylum Chordata; class Mammalia; order Primates; family Cercopithecidae; genus Piliocolobus; species Piliocolobus tephrosceles. The sequence continues at coordinate 42,737,629 of NC_045438.1, forward strand.
CTGGAAGGATACACGAGACACTAATCACAGTGGCGAATTGCTTGTGGAATAAGGCTGAGGTTCGAGTCTAATAGTTGGGAGGCAGGGCAAGAGTGAGAATTTGTACTGTATCCTTTTATAATTTGAACTCTGTGAGAATGTCCTACCATGTAAAAAATACCCATTTAAAATTAACTTTAAAAAGTTGTTCTGCTGTCTGCTTTCTTAAGAAAAATCAGAAAGCAGCGTACCTCTGATGGGAAAGTTGGAATCTTTGGAATTATCAACTCAGATTGGAGAATACAAAGCAGTAGTCTTTTGGTTAGACACACCTGGATTCAACCAGGTTCTTACTGTGTGACTGGAAAATGTATTTAGCCTCTCTAAGTCTCAATACCCTTATCTGAGGAGGAAAATAAAAATAACTGCTTAGCCCAGCACAGTGGCTCAAGCCTGTAATCCCAGCACTTTGGGAGGCCGAGGCAGGCGGATCACTTGAGGTCAGGAGTTCGAGACCAGCCTGGCCAACGTGGCAAAAACCCATCTCTACTAAAAATACAAAACTTAGCCAGGCATGGTGGTGCACGCCTGTAATCCCAGCTACTCAGGAGGCTGAGGCAGGAGAATGAGTCAGGAGTTCGAGACCAGCCTGGCCAACATGGCGAAACCCCATCTCTACTAAAAATACAAAAATTAGCCAGGCATGGTGGCGCATACCTGTAATCCCAGCTACTCAGGAGGCTGAGGCAGGAGAATCACTTGAACCTGGGAGGCAGAGGTTACAATGAGCCAAGATGGCCCCACTGCACTCCAGCTTGGGTGACAAAGCGAGACTCCATCTGAAAAAAAAAAAAAAAACTGAATAATAATAATAATAATTGCTTAGTTTATCTTTTAGGGATGGGGGTAGAAAATAAAAAGGAAAATGTTCTCCAAGCACGTAAGAAATAGATGATTACTATCAGATTTCTGGGCGAAGTTGTGACAGTAATTTCCCAAGAGGAGGAAGGAACCCAGGTCTCTTCATCTTCCTCTTTCTTAAGTCCTGACCAAGTTTCAAACTCCTGAGTGGGTAAAAGTGGGGCTATATTAGTTCTCCTTTCGTTTTTCTGTCCTTAAAAACCTAGAGAATCTGTGGTGAGTAGTGGAAGAAAATTCAATTTAAAAACATTTATTTGAGGCTGGGCGTGGTGGCTCATGCCTGTAATCCAAGTACTTTGGGAGGCTGAGGCAGGTGGATCACCTGAGGTCAGGAGTTCAAGACCAGCCTGGCCAACATGGTGAAACCCCGTCTCTACCAAAAATACAAAAAAAATTAGCTGGGCGTGGTGGTGGGTGCCTGTAATCCCAGCTACTTGGGAGGCTGAAGCAGGAGAATTGCTTAAACCTGGGAGATGGAGATTGCAGTGAGCCGAGATCACACCACCACTGCACTCCAGCCTAGGCAAAGAGTGAAACTCCGTCTCAAAAAAAAAAAATTTATTTGATACCTTTTTGATTAGTCAGGACTCTTCACTGCTGATGAATCATAATAAGCTTAATCAAATAGAGAACTTACTGGCTCATGTAACTGAAAAATCCAGGGTCAGACAACCTTCAGGCATGGTTGGATCCAGGTGCTTACAAGCTATCTCATTAGGAACCTGTCTCACTTCCTCTTTTGAGTCTGTATTTCCTCTCTATTGGCTTTTGTTGTTGTTGTTGTTAACTTCAACTCTTCTCTTGTGGAGGCAAGGTGGCCGCTAGCCACTCTTGCTCATATTTATCTGGTTTTAACAGCTCCAGAAGAAAGAGAAAGCCTTGCTTTCCTATTGTTCCAGCACATTTTTTGGGCCTGGATCTTATTTCTGCAACTTAAGCATGTGTCCCTCTCTGAACCAGTCACCAGTGCCAAGGAGATACCGGGCTCTGATTGGATAAGCCCAGGAACCCAAGAGCCTAGTGCCCAGGGATGAGGTTAACCTTATATAAATGACACGGACTACGAGAGGGGGAATGTGGTTTCCCAAAGGAAAAATGTCAAGAGGGTCATTTCTAAAAGTAGAAAAGGATGCTAGACATGCCTTCCCTCCTTCCCCCTCAAAAAGACACTTAGGTCCCCAATGTCTACTCTGTGCAATATATTACTTTTGGCATTATGGGAATGAAATGATAAGCACGACATCCCTCAGAAGGCTTAGACCAGAATCATGTGAATATGCAGTCGCATACACATGAATTTGGTAATGAACAACTTAGTAAGTGCTATAACAGAAATAATAGTTAATAGCTAATATGTATTGAATGCTTTCTAGATCCTAGGTACTGGTCTAAGTATTTTACTTGGTTTAACCTATTTAGTCTCCAAAAGAACCAGAAAAGTAGTTGCTCTCTCTCCATTTTGCAAATGAGGAAGTTGAGGCACAGAGAAGTTAGTTAAAAGCGCTTTTGGAACACAAAGTTCTAGCCCATCAGGATAGTGAGATCTCCATGCAGCTCTACTGTGTGAAGAGTACTTAAAATTTTAGGGTAGATTTCACCGGAGAGTGATAGGGAAACAGTCTAAATTCTAGGAAGAAGAAATAATACGTGAAGGAATGGAGCTGAAGAACTGCAAGAGATGTTTAGGAAATGGCAAGAAGTTTGACTTTAATGCTAGGCTTGCAAAAAAGAGATGGAAGGAAAGTGACGGGACAAATGGTTCGCTGGGACCGGTTATAAAGCTTGGCTGCCGTTCCAAGTCCAACTTGTTCCACAGACTGTAGAATTCTTTAGTAGGGGAGTGGCTGGAGCAGATAAACAAAAAAATCGCCAGACCCCTGAGTGTTTTTAGGTGGGGATGTTGGCTTTGTATCTCTGGCGTACATTCTTGGGATGTTTTGGAAGGTTTTTGCAAATGTCCTGTTGGGTGGCATTGAGATGGTTGTTTCTTTAAATGACTTAGCTCTGCCTTAGTGAAGATCTTTTTAAAAGCAGACCGTTTTCTGACATTCTGTTTTCTGCAATTGCTATTGAAGAGGGGCAAAGCCGAGCCAGGCTCTTGTAGAACACTTTCAACAGGAGACAAATGGTTTTGTGTGTTTCTGTCACAGTTTTACAGTGAAGCCATTCAGTACTCAGAACTGAGAAGATAACATGGCACGCTTATTTAATAGTGTTCTATTTGCTCTTCTATTTTGCCCAGTCATTAAATGGTGTTAGAATTGAGAATTAGGACTCTCTTTCCTCGCCAAAGAAAAACACAAGTGACTTGTTGACTACAAGATTTACTCTCACAGATATTTCCAGAGTAATATGAAATCCCGGCCAAGTATCTGCAGAAAAAAGCCAGCGGCATACGCTCCAACCTCTTTTCCTGAGTGCAGCTCCACAGCTACCTCTCCGTGCCCAGAAGGACATCATAAATCATTTCTAATTTATGAGGAGCCCAGTCGTGTACTTCACCCTGCTAGTTGCTGGCGTTTGTCATCTACACACTGTGAGCTCCCTTCTTCAGTGCATACAGAGACTTTTTCAGATCATCCATAGGACAGAAGGTTGAGATTTTTTTCCCTAGGACTGGCCCAGCCAAGAATTAAAGAGGGAGAAGACAGAAGATTCTTGTCCCTCAGGGTTTTGCCACAAGCCTCACTTCCTTTCTCCCAAATCGAGGACTGGGAAGGGGCAGAAACAATACCGTTGTCATGATTAGCTTATTTTCTTTTATTTTATTCAACAAATACACATATTTTTACAAAGCCAACAGCCTGTAAGTAAACGCTGGGGACACAGCAGTAAGCAAAACAGAATTTTGGTTCTCAACGAGATGATCCTTCCATATGTTAAGAGGTGATGATGGGTTTTGCCCGAAAAGAAGACATAAAGTTGGGAAGGGGAATAACCATTCTATACCAGAAGTTCAGGGAAGGGACTTCTACTAAGATGACCTTTGAGCAGAGACTTGTGGGACAAGATGGAGTGAGTGTAGCAGGTGTCTGGGGAGATGGCCTCCTGGGAAGCACAGAGGCCACCATGCAGGGGCCACACCTCAGGGGAGAAGCAGCGGGGCCCCAAGGAATTGAAGCCGAAAGCCAGAAGGGAGTGTTTAGGAGCCAGGCACGTGATAGGAGGGACAGCCTAAGGTGCTGCGGTGAGTTCAGAGATTATTGGAAGTGAGATGGGCAGTCATGGGAAGTTTTGGGAAGATTAGCAGAGTATAAGCATGAAGTCAGGAAAATGCAGGGCAGTGCTTCCTTCACTTCCCAGAGAGAATTTGAGCGTGCACTGTTGTTATCAGAATTGAACTGTCAAAACGTCAATTAGCCCAATGCAGAGTGATGCAGAAATCATGGCTTTGTTTGATCTTGGTATAAAAAAGCTCTTATGCTTTTCCAATTGGGATAAAAGTGACAGGCCATGGGCCATTTATTTACTCGACTGGTGGTAATACTTTTCATGGAGACACCTTAGCTACTGTATTCAGCTACATTCAGCGACCCGTGCCCCACTAGCATCTTCCCTGGTAGTATCTTGGTTATGCTGTAGCTGTGGTGCATAGATCGGTGCATAGATTTCTGTGCATAGATTGGTGTGAGCTTCAAAGTCAAAGAGCAGCTGGTGGGATACTTGGGATCAGATTCGAGCAGGCTGCAATAACAGCAGGCTCTCAGTGATGACCTGGAGCCGACTGATGCCGTTTTCTGCTCACAAACAACTGACTCTAGTCCACAGCTACAGAGAGCTTGGGTTAGACTGATGTGCAGAAGTTACAGGGCGTGCGATTTGACTCCTTCTCTGGATTACCTTCCTCTAAATGAGGGTGATCGACACTGAAGTGGGCTATGCCTTAAAGTGAGCATCTTCCCTCTGAATGATTTTAAGCAGGTGAGCACATCTCAGGAGTATTCTGAGATAGCCCCTACTTTGTGCGGTGTGTTGGACTAGAATGACCTCTCAGATTCATTGCAATGCAAACTCCCTCTGAGCCCATGGAAAAGTGTCCAGTGAATGTGCTCTGCAAACATGCAGGCACTATATAAACAAGAGGCAAATATTTTAAAAGGTGAAGAATGAGATACTTGTACTGCTGTGAGAGCGGTGGTTGGAATGTTGTGCGCCAGCAACATACTTTCCGTGCTCAGTCCCTGCAGTTTGTTCTCATTGGCCCTGTACACAGGTATCTGCATTGTGTGTTAAACATGCTCTCAGCCAAAGACCAAACAAATAGCCAACGGCATTTTCCTATCAGAGCCTGTTTATAGGAATTAGAGCAAAAGAACAAAGCTGTTGGTTTTGATTCTTGGCAGGAAGCCAAGGCTGCTGCTTCAAAGCTCCAGGGTTTACAAGGAAGAAAAGAGGGGGAATTTTTAGTTTACAAGGAAGAAAGGGGGAATTTTTAGCTGAGACTAAATTAGAATTTAAGCAAAAGAAAACTCAAAACTAAAACTAAAGAAACCTCCGGAATCCATCATGGAAAGGCAGAATAAGAAACCTGGTATGTTCCAGGCTATCGGATGATTTTTTAGTGCAAGAATGAACGTTTTTGAAAGGTGCCCGAAGCAGAGATTACAGACAACCTCAATTAATGATACAGGATCACACAGCATTTGAGCTTTATGAATTGTCCTTAGCGATCCTTGAATTTTGTCCCTTATTTTACAGATAATGTATTAGAGGCCCGGGAACTCAAAGTGACTGCCCAGGGTCACTCAACTAGTTGTAGGAATTCAAGGACTAGAATCCAGGACTCCTGGTAGCCATTTGGTGTTTTGGGTAATTTTAAAGAAGCAGCAAACAAGTAAAAATTTTGTTTCTTATGAGCAAAGGGCCGATTAGGAAGACACAGCCACAATGATTGAATTCTGAATTGGCAGTGCATTTGATTTGCGAGAATGTGGCCTGATCCCTAGGCCAGAGGCACTTGCTCTTGCAGTTGCTACCTTCATCCTTAAGTGTAGGGCAGAACAGCCGTGAATCTCTGGGCCTGTCCCCAGGAATGGAGTCCAAGACAACTGTTGGAGAAGGTCTACGGAATCCTGCCACTCCTCAGAGCCCAGTCAAGCATGAATGGGTTTTTACAATCCCTGGGAGGCTACAGTGGTCAACGTCCTTCTAAAGCACCTGCAAAATCCCAGCAGTGTCCCACCTGTCATTGTGGGTATTCTTTGGCTTCCTGCATTGATAAGAGTTCTCTCCTTTTGGACCAGAGGCTGAACAAATTGAAACTGTATTTAAATAACAGCACTCTTTTTACATAATAGAACTCCCAGTTAAAAACAACAAAAAACAAACAAACAAAAAAACTCCTTGCCTGGTTAACTTTTTTCACTAAAATCACTAACCTTTAAGTGAGCTGTTGTTACTTGTTTCTGGAAGGCATATGGGAAGAATGGAGTGAGTGAGGAATCTAAAGAAAGGGCGGGAAGTCTTTTGTGTATGTCTCCTTTTAAACCCATCAGCTGTTCATTGGCCTTCTTTTGACCATATATTCATTCATTCACTCATTTTCCTGTTTGTTTCTGTTCTGATTCTATCCAAAAAACTGTTTGACAAAACTTACAGTAAAGAGCTTATATATTGTACATAAAATATAAAGTCAGGTTTTAGAGAAGGAGGAAACAGATTCCATCCATGAATTGTCATATGAAGTCTGTGTCAAATATCCAGTTTTACTCTGATCTTTCTAGCAACCAGGATTTAAATAGGAAAACACAATTTCTAGTTATCAGAAAGGAAAAAAAATCCAGGTTCTTCAAGAAACTAAGTGTTGCTATTCTGTGGTGCATGCAATTAGCAAACACTTATGGAAGACTTTCATGCACTTACTACAAAGCTGGCTGCCCAGGGCACACCCTGTCTCCTATCAGTGTCCTTGCTTGAGGCCCTGGAACCTCTGAGCAAACATGTTCTTAGTGTTATCACAAATGTCTTCTTAGTGTTATCACTTGCTCCCTTTGGATGTGGCAGGGCCTGGTTTGGGGTAATGGCTTTAGTTTAGTTGAAATGATGTTGTCTAGAGTAGTTCCAGGATTTGCAGATTATGAGGCCAGGAGCAGGAATCGGGGAGCGTCAGAAATCTCATGCTACTGTAGCTGCCTGTTCTCTAACAGTGTAGCTTTCCTGCTCTTCAAAGTGCTCTAGACTCCTTATCTGGCCCTTCACTGCTGTGTCGAAGTACCTTTTTGAACAGAGGGTTTGGAGGAAATAGAGTTCTGCAGAACACACTTTGGGAAATGTTGACTCAGGATTAGTAGATGACATGACCACGTGTTAATTTTACGCACCTTCTTGGCCCCTGAAAGTGAGGAATGGACTTTGCAGTTGCATGGACATGTAGAGCACAGGATTTAATACTATACACACTCAAGGAGAACACTGCTAAGCTCCCAAGCCCCAGCTCGAAGTTCTACCAGGAATTTACATTTCTTCCAGAAGAAGAAAGAATCAATATTAAGATTCCCATGACTTTACATGTCTGTGAAAACTGATTATTGTTATTATTTTTCTTTTTCTGAGATGCAGTTTTGCTCTTGTCGCCCAGGCTGGAGTGCAATGGCGGAATCTTGGCTCACTGCAGCCTCTGCCTCCTGGGTTCAAATGGTTTTCCTGCCTCAGCCTCCTGAATAGCTGGGGTTACAGGTGCCCACCACTATGCCCAGCTAATTTTTGTATTTTTTGGAGATGGGGTTTTGCCATGTTGGCCATGCTGGTCTCGAACTCCTGACCTCAGGTGATCCACCCACCTCAGCCCCCCAAAGTGCCAGGATTACAGGCATGAGCCACTGTTCCTGGCTGAAAGCTGATTATTCTTAATTGCCTTCTCCATCCTCCTAAGACCTGGGGATTGTCAGGTAATATACCAGAACTCTCCAGAATTAGTGAGAATGCAGGAGAAAGAGTTATAGAAATATGATGTGTTGGGCTTTTGTAATAGATGGAGTGAGAGAGAAAACACTAGAAAATAAATCATTTTCCTGGAATACAAATGGGTTGCCCAGAATATTTACTGAATGTTTATGTTTCTTTTTAATGTAAGCATACATATCTTCTACATACACTGCATATCCATAGAATCGTATGTTTTAGAATGCGACATTTCTAGCTTCAACGTTAGAAGCAGCCTTTATGCTCTCTAGCTGGTATGGACTAATATGTCTGGAAGCCAGGCCAAAGGTGGCCATTTGAAAGACCAGGGATGGCGGCTGGACTTCAGATCATGAGCTGCAGCCATTTGCTCTTGTCATAGCTGTGTTGATTCAACTCTGATCATGTGTTTTGTTAAGCAACTAAGAAAACGAGTTTGAGCCCTCATGTGAGCAGAATAAATGTGCTCAATTCTACTTGGAATGTTTTTCATAATTATCTTAAGGAATGACTTGATTCTTACTTGTGCTTGTTCTTTTTAAAAGTATTAGAAAGGAAGATATCCACACGACAAAGTAGAGAGGAGCTGATAAGAAGGGGAGTTCTTAAGGAATTACCTGATCAAGGTGAGGAAATTAATCATACATTTTAAATATTTTGGTCCTTCATTCTTTGGTCTTTCTTTTGTTTTCTTTTGAAATTTAAAATGATCATGGTCTTTGTAAGGTAAAGCAGTGATTATTGCATTCCAAGAGCCTTGCTCCCATTGGTGATGCCTTTGTGAGCTGCAGAGAATCTGAAGTATTACAAAATTCTAGTGACTTTCCTGGTGAATCCGTCACCATATGTCATTCTAAACCTAAAACTCTGCAAAGGTACATCCGAGGCCGATACAGATGAGATACAAGTGCTTATGGCTCCTTCTCTTCTCTATTGTTGAGCTTCAGTCTTTCTATTCACATGAAACTCATGTGTTTGAGTAAATGCAAAGTTTTAGCTTGGTTCATGCTATTTTGTTTCTTAAGACTACCAATAAAACAGAAGAGAGAAGGCACACATACCTCTTGTCCTTTGCACTCTATAATAACACTGAAATGTACAATCAGTAAAGCATGAACAGGCAAACTAAACTAACCTGCTTTCTGCCTTCTCTCAAGTAATTTTGCAGTATTGTTCTCTTTTCATTTCTCTGAATCTTTCCCTAGCAATGATTATTTCTAATTTTTTCCCCTATCTCTGATCTTCTCTTTTTTTCTCTATCTTCCCAAGGAGGAACTTTGTTCAGAAAAGACAAAGATCAGATAGAAACCGGTACTGACCCTCAAAAGAAGACACTAACATTGGTTATTTCTCCAAATAAATAATACCTAATCATTTTTATCGCTTCCGCTATTAAATTTAAAATTGAAGGACATCTTGTTGCAACATTGTTGATTTATCTCATGCCTCCCTTCACCTCACATTTACTGTAATAATAAAGTGTTATTATTGTACTTTTATGGGAACAAATAAAATGCATTAATTTAGAATTGAAATTGAAATTGAAATTGAAATAATAATACAGCTGTTTTCCTGATATATGTTCCTTGCAAAGGACTTAACATTTTTTGGCATTCACTATTTGTAAATCAAAATGACATACTTTTTCCAGCATCTGAATAATTCCAGAGTGGAGCTGAAAAATGCTTTCCTGTTTTTCTCCTGATTCAAAGAAAATAGGGAACTCTGGAGTGAATAGTAGCATTTTCTTAAGCCCTCGCAATTTTAGGTATTTTACTTCAATTTCTGACCTGTCAAACTTTTCTTACTCTACTTTATGAATGAATTTTATGTTTTCCTTGTTTTTCTATTATTTTGAAGCTACTTATTTCCTGTTTGAGACTTTTAAGAGTTAAAAATGCATATTTCTAACTTTTGAAACTTAAAGGTAGACTTGCAGTATCAAAATTAAGCCCCTGTCCAATGTCTCTGAAGGCAATAGAGAAATAATACGCCCATTGAAAGCTTAACACCGGGCCATCAGCTTTATGGGATGGGCCAATGCACTTATTAGGCATCATTTATTTAGAAATATTTTAAAGAAAGTACAAAATGGAAAATTTTATGATTGAAACTGTTAATGGGTTTAAAGGTGAAGATTCAAAGCCCATCTTTTTTTCCTAATTAAAATTTGTAGGTAGAAAAAGAATTTGCTCTTTCTAAAAACCAAGTAGCAAGAGTCAGTTTAAAGAAATAATTTTTATTCTGCCTAATCTGTGAAATTATTTGCCTCATAGATTATAATTTCTTGGGCTGACATATACTTCTCAGAAATCTGACTCTCTGATCTTGTTATTTAACTTTTGCAGTGGAAACTAAAAGTTTTAAAATATAAAAGAACAAAACATTTTTTTACCCTAACATAATACAATAATAGGCTTAATGTTTGAGAAGTCATAAACTACTAGATTTCACTTCCCAGCTTTTGCATCGTCCCTATCTAGAACTGTAGAAATTATCTAATGGTTGAAGGTTCCTGAGGATGCCAGTGGTAAATGGAGACTTCCCCTTTTCAGCTGAGCGCTGGAGAAAATAATTTTCTGTAATTTTCCCAAAAGCAATTATCTGGAGAATTTCAGTCTGAGAGACTAGAAGCTGCTGTTCTTGGTAACAACCTTCTTTCTGCTGCCAGTGAAAATTCGTTCTTTGCCTTGATCTTCTTGACCTTGCCTCTGATCTTGACAGTGCCTGTCCATCAAGCCCTTTATTCAGTCAGCTAGATAGACTTTAAAAATCCCTCTAGCTACCCTGAGTTTGACCCCATCCCATCATGTCCCATACTCTCCCAGTTATTATTTTTCCTTTTAGGTTCTCTTTTTTACATACAGACATACCTTCAACCTAAAAGTTCAGTGATTCGTCTTCTCTCCAGGGAAGTCTATGATCTAGTACAAGTTTGCTGCTTACCTCTGCTTTTTTCCCTCCATGTTTTCCCTTAGCTTTTGACATGAGGGTGTGGAGGTGGTTTTGCCTGTGCACCATCCTTTCCTTTTCTCCCACTGTGGACTTTTATCACTTGCCTTTTGGTCATACATGATTTTCTCTTTCTATCTTTCCTTCCTTTAACTATAGTATATCCCCACTACACCTGTTTACTAGAAGGAGGTGACCCCCTTCAAACACCCTCGTGCTCCTTTTCCTGTTTGTGCTTTATCTCTCATTTTACTTTAAGCTGATAACTACGATTTGAGTTTTCTTTTTCCTTTGCTCCCGTGAGACGTGTTGACTTGGGCCACTTATTTTCACCTGCCATTCAGCTCAGCACCTTCTTGCCTTCCTTTGCTCTGCTTGTATTTTACTTACACACATACGCTATATCAAGGATTTAACTTATTTTAATTCTAAAACAACTTCCTTAACACTCAATACTAGAAAACCTTTTCAATATACACACCAACTAATTAATAACTTCACTTCCCCTCTGTTTTGTTCTTGAATTCCATATTTATCACAAATGTGTCTCCTTTTTCTACAATTATTTTCATACTAACTAGCTTGATTTCATGCCTCAAAGTAAGTGTTTTCCTTCGCCGGGCGCGGGGGCTCACGCCTGTAATCCCAGCACTTTGGGAAGCCGAGATGGGCGGATCACGAAGTCAGGAGATCCAGACCATCCTGGCTAACCCGGTGAAACCCCGTCTCTACTAAAAACACAAAAAATTAGCCAGGTGTGGTGGCGGGCGCCTGTAGTGCCAGCTACTTGGGAAGCTGAGGCAGGAGAATGGCATAAACCCAGGAGGCAGAGCTTGCAGTGAGCCGAGATCGCGCCACTGCACTCTAGCCTGGGGGACAGAGCAAGACTCTGTCTCAAAAAAAAAAAAAGTATTTTCCACATTGTTGACTGTTTCTCTCTATCATATGCTAATCCAATTTCTTCTTGTGTCATGACTATTAAAATTTCTCTCTAGGTTTTTCTAAATTTAATAGATAAGTTATTTAATTAAAGAATTTTAATATAATAATGCTTAAAATAGAATTAAATTTGTCATTGACATGACTTCAATATACTTTTATTACCAACTAAAGTCAAAGAAAACAAAGATAAATTTATATTTGAGTTACCTAAAAACTGAAGATTTTTATGTATAAGCAAGTGGTTTTCTATTTTGTTTGGAATTTTCGATTCTTCATTTTTATTTTACCTGGATATATTGTGTTCTCCTTTTTATAGCTAATTTCTTGGGATTTAATAATAGGAACTAAGAATCATTTGGGTTCTCTTTGCTTGACATATAGTCTTTAAAAATTTCTTACTTTAATTTTATTAAAATAGTTGAGATTTACTTGTAATGGCATTGCCTTAATTATTGTTTATTTTAGTTTTACACAGGACTCAGTTATAGGTTATTGGGAGTTATATGACTAAGCAACGATTGCTTTTTCATTCTAAAAATGACATAATTTCATGATACGTGGTTGATGCATTAAAATGTCATACCTGTTTGTTCAGAAGGCAAATGGATTTTATTGTTAAGCCAAAGCAATTCAATCATATTTAATGACAATTTGGGAAATGGTTTCTGTTTTATAACGATTGCCAAGATAAGAGTAGTAAAAATAGGAAGAGCTCTAATTAAGCAGATTTTTAGATTTGCGCAAACCTTCCATTCGTTAATTTTTCTTTTATAATGGTAGCAAAGCCTCTTAAAATTTTCCAGATAGAAAGTAGGGTTAATCTTTTCAAGAATCACTGAACTAAACGTTTCTGCAAAGTCTCTTTCACTTTAGAAACCACCAGGAATTATGGCAATACAGGAGTTAAAATTAGTCATTTATGATTTAGATATGTATTCAACATTGTATCCATTACAGTTTTTTTAAATTCCTTTGTGACTACTTTTTTATGTGTGCTTTTTCTTCTCGAATGTATTCGAATTATTTTTAGGACAACTTAGGGACTTTTTGGCTAGTTATATATAATAATTACCTGAGTATACTTTAATCTTTCCATAAATAAAGAAATAAAAATGAAAATAGCCTTTTATCATCTTTTCCCTGAATATAGAGTAGAAGTTATATTACTGTGTGAAGTTAGCACATCATATACTTAATATATTCTGGAACCAATAGTACTTGGAAATTTTCATATTCTCCCACTTATTGTTTGTATGTGTAATTACATTTCATGTTATCTGTGTATTTGCATTCACCTTGTGTTTTTGGTGCTTGTAAAATGTTTATTCCATTTTCCAGGTTATTCCTCTCGCTATTCTATTTCTGAATGACGAAGAAACACATAAGTATTGACTTCAGCCAAACCTAAGTTCCAGAACAGAGGGACTCTGCTGCCTTGGGATATTGCATAATTAGGATGAGCATTCCTATTGTCTTAAAATGGTGCATAGATATTCCCTCATAGCAGCTTTTTCCCAAGTCTGAGGATTTTCTAGCTCTTTTATTTTGAATAAACTGGTGAAACAGTGCAGGGTGTATTTGGTTCCCGGGGACTGAAACATGAATCCAAATTCTACAATCCTAGTAACTGGAAAACTTGTTTTTAAGAAAGCCAGCAAGTTAGACATCTAGGTGTTTCTTTCCCATTTTAGATGGAGATGTAACAGTTAACTTTGAAAATTCAAACGGGCACATGATACCCATCGGAGAGGAATCTACCCGAGAGGAAAATGTAGTAAAGTCTGAAGAAGGTAATGGCCCTGTTTCTGAAAAAACACCACCTCTGGAGGAAAAGGCAGAAGATAAGAAAGGTAAAATGAAGAGAAACCCGTATTATTTACTTTAGTATAGCTCAATGTCTAGAACCAGCACTTAGGCTCCAACTAGTGACTCTAAAACCAGCAGTCTGAAGAGGAGAGGTTTACAAACGGAAAAAAGAAAGAAATGATAACTAGTAAAGTGAAATCGGATGATTTTCTCAGGTAGATACATCCATTTTATAAGCACAGTATTTGATTTTCTTAATTATTAATAAATGTTAATTAAAAGTAATAATCAGAAGGGGTGGCCTCTTTAATCATTACAGATGTCTGGGAAGATTATCGTTTCTTAGGCGCTTTGTCTCAGGATCATAATGAAAGTGAGAAATCTGAGCATCTTTCTCTGCTAGTTACAACTGGCCCCATGAGCAGTTCAGCATGGAGGAATATCAAAACCCACATGGCTTGTTCAGCCCAGCACTGTCTTCAGCAGTGGGAACTCGGCTGGTGGCATCCACATGTCCAGTATCGTAGGTTCCAGATGTTTCTGAGAGAGACCCAGGAATAGCTCCCAGAGATGCCATGGACTGTGGTTGCTCTGCTGCCTGATTCCCACAGCCTCTGCGCAATTGGAAACTTCAAAATGTGCCAGAGGCAATTATGCTATTCCCAGAAGACTTCTTTAGAGACCTTGGTTCCTAGAGTGAATACGCCACAGTACATTGAGATACCTGCAAAATAGGTATCTATCAGGGACTCCCAGAACATTCACAAATTCGTAGTTATGGATTGATGACATCTTGATACCACTGCTGTGATGATACTACTGCGTAGGAACCTCCAAACATGAAAAGAAACTTCTATAAGGAGAGGTTTTGGGGGGAGATTCTAGATGCCTCCATGCAGCATAGAAAGGAATCTTTAGGAAATATACTATTTCCTGTTTTATAATGTCTGTCTCTAAGTTGAATGGTAAAATTTTGTCAAACCTAGTACGTGTTCTGTGGGCATTTTGAACTCTTAGAAACTGATGAACGTGAATTCTCTTCCTCTGTTCTTGACCCAGATCCTTGAGAGAGAAAGGGAAAAAAGAGTATTTGATGGCCCTATTAAACACACCTTGTAACTTAAAATCATCTTCTCTAGAAGTTCATAGCCATTCGTTATTTGCATTATATTAGCCTTTAAAAGTTTTAGAAGGCTGTGTAAATAATCTGTTGGAAATGTATTATTTTGCTTTATTTCAAGGACTTTATCTCGCCTTGTTCCATTGACGGACTCTGGTTAAGCTTATGTACACAAATTATGAAATTAACTAATACTTTCAATGATAATATTCCTGGAACATAAAAAGAAAGTAGACTTAAATAAATTTTAGTGGGATTCAGCTGAAAGTATTAACGCAAGTAGTGATGTTTTTTGTTTAAGTCTTTCTGTCCTGTCTCGCCAGACTGTTGAATTTCAAATCCGTCTGTGGTTTGTCCCTGGCAGCCTTCTCACATCCCAGAATCGCATCCTGTATTAGGTAACAGTGCCATCTCTGGTGCCTGGTCCGTGCAGGGTATTCGTCACCGGACTGGCCAGACATCAAAGGAAGTGTTTCCCTTATCAACATAATAGAAAGTTCCTGACAGTTTTATATGAATTAACCAACAGACCTTGATGTTCTTGAAAGAAGATAGCAGATTTAGGGGTCCATGAATAGTTGAGAGATGTTTTTCTTTACTTAGACTCAGTACATTCAATTCTTCCTTGTCTGATAAGGTCCAAGAGAGCCTCTTGCTTGGCTAGTAGTACACGAGGAAGGAGCTGGGAGGGCTGGATGCTGACATACCACTAATGAGGCAGTGCGGCTCTCTCCTGTGTGGAAAGAGAACACACCAGAGCCACAGGAGAAGCACTAGGTATAGAAGCCACTTCCTGAGACTGAAAAGAATGTCACGCATAACTAATATTACAGTGTATTATGTTAATTAGAAAATGCCTTATGACAAAAGTAACAATTTATTTCTCTAGAAAAACACATTTTTAATTCTGAAGACCAACTCAAGCTTCACTTTTGCCTCTGCTCCGCTTCTGTGAGCTCACTACCATGCAAATCCCAACATCCCATGATCTTAATTCACCTTTTATTTTGGGATACAGTGCTCCCTTTCCTCCTGCATGAAGCCAACTTATTCAAGAGCATTCTGTCATCTGTTTGCTTATATTTGCCAAACCATATCATCTGCCTTTAGAGCCCTAGATGTGTATTATATCTCTTCATAAGACAGTATCTCAATACTTTAATACCGTCAAAGAAAGCAAAACAAATGGCACATGGTGTCCTTCACACTTGCTCTGAGAGTAGATTCCACCCAGGCCCTCTGGGCGATTCTGGGGCTTCTGAAGGCACCTGATTCTGTAGTTGGTACGGTGGTCTTGGGCCTCCTCTGCCTAATACTAGATAGAGACTTCTTCCTTAAGGTCTTTGGGGCTCTTGGTCTCCCATTATTCTTTCTCAGTAAGTGCCTTTATATATATATGAGAGCAGAAAAACTGACTTGCTCCCTGTTAAACAAAGCTTGGTATTAAATATAAGAAATCTTATGGCTCACGCCTGTAATCCCAGCACTTTGGGAGGCCAAGGCGGGAAGATCACCTGAGGTCAGGTGTTCAATACCAGCCTGGCCAACATGGCGAAGCCCTATCCGTACTAAAAATACAAAAATAGCTGGGCATGGTGGTGAGCACCTGTAATCCCAGCTACTGGGAAGCTGAGGCAGAGAGAATTGCTTGAACCCAGGAGGCGGAGTGCAGTGAGCTGAGGTCAGGCACTATTGCCCTCCAGCCTGGGTGACAACCAGTCTCAAGAAAAGAAAATAATAATAATCTTATAAGAATTCTTATAAAATCTTATAAGACTCTCACAAGAAATCTTGCTTGACATTATTTTTATTAAGCTATTATAAAAAAAATCTTCAATGAAATAACAAGTGGTGGACACTTACTTCTTCCACAAATAGTGAAGGTCTACCATGGATGAGACTCTGCTAGGGGCCAGGAAGAGTGGTGAATGAAAAATGGCCTTTGCCCTAAGAGCGTGACCTGTGAGGAGACCAGAATGCAAACAGGCAATTGCAATGCAAGATGCGAAGTACCATAGAAGGCCTGAGCACAACAACCCAAGGGAGCTCACAGCAAGGACCAACATTGGTTCTGGGAGGAAGATATTTACAAACTAAGACATAAAGGAAACAGGAAGGAGGTAGTCAAATGAAGCAGAGGAATTGGATCAGAATTGCATTCTAGGCAGGGTGAAGACCACATGCAGCCCCAGGCTTGTTCTGAATATCCTTGAGCTCAAACCTTCCAGTGTGCGAAGGAGCCAAGCCTGAAAGTACGGGAAACAGCTTGTTTTCCAGACCTCATTGCTGGGAAGCCTAGCGTCCTTATCAAGCCAGAATGACTAGGCAGGCCTTTCTTAACCTTCTCTTGAAATGATAATATTCCTATATGCCATCAGTTTATATCAGGTCTTCAGATCACATGGTAAGTGTAAAATATACAACTTGACTTAATTCATTACCTCCCAGCTGCAACTAAAGGATCTGTTTTCTACTGAGGTGTGTGTCAATAACTATCAGACGGTCAGTCCCATTCGTTGAATAGACATTGTGTGTACAGCATTGTGTTCGATGGAATTTTAAATTTCAGACAGAAGTTTATAATTCAGTCAAAAAATTATGCTATTTGCATACTCATATGTCCCTGCGTGTGCGTGCATGTACACGTGTGCATGTGCACACGCACATGCACACACATAACTTAAGAATTACCAGAATGACAAATGTTCACATATAGTTGGTAGAGTTCAAAGAGTCAAGAGGAGGTGACTGCATTCTCTAAGGAGCCAGGAGAAAGTCTGTTTGCAGTGTTTCATTTTCTCCCTAGTAGGTCTTGTCATTGCCAACCAATCTGGTGAACTATCTCCTCCTTCCCAAACCCAGAAGCTGGATTCTTTCCTGTATACCTTTAGAATTTTAAGCCTTAGGCAGAAAGGAAAAATACCCCTCAGTGACATGCTATGAAGGGAGAGGATAAAACATGCATGGATTTTGTGGTATATAAGAGAATTAAGGTGCCATGTGTTACAGATCAGTTTGACTTTCACTATGGATGATACTATTGGGCTTAGTCTCCATACTTCATGGTATTATGCTGGGGAGTAAAGTTACAAAGGTGTATTTAAAGAATAGACTTCAGCCATATGTCAGAAGACTGGCAAGTTAATGTATATTTATATATTTTAAGTCAAAATTAAATGTTTTAGGTGTGTATCAACTTGTATCATTCTCAAACCTAACCGACTTTTGTGATTTATACTTGCCTGGTTAAGACCAGCTGAGTTAAGAGGGCCATTACTATTAATATACATGATACTCACCTTAGTTGAGGAGACAAGATGTATAAACAGAAAGGCAAAAATACAAAATAGCTTCTGATAAATGTTGAGTAAGTGGTTCACACAATAAGCCCAAGTAAGTTCAGAGGCAGAAGAAGTCAACTAGCAGCATCAAAGGTGAACTTTAAAAGTAAAGCTTTATTGATTACCTATTGTAACTGAAGTCATCATATGCAATTATGTATGTGGATTGATGGGGAATGTGGTTAAAAAAAGAGAATTCCATACTTCACACTCATTAGGATAAGGAACAAAATAATAGAAATAATAATAAAATGCAATATATTCCAATATTAAAACTCTTTCTTGATCATTCAATTATGGGAGGACAGACTTGGTTAAGGCTTGTTCTTGTCTTTACATGGTTTAATGTTTTTTATCGTGCCCCATTTTTAAAGAAATGCTGCTTAGCTCTTTGGACCAGAATGGTATTTTAGTTTAATTCTCATCAGCCACTATTAGAACGAATACAGATGTGAATATATGAATGAACCTACAGCATCTCCACTGTCTTTCAGTAACGAGAAACTAATACTCTTTCTCCTCCAGTTATACAAAACCTTCTGAGAAGCTGCTGTTCTTAGGGATAAGTTTTGGATAAATTTTAGCCTTTGTCTTTCAAAAATAATTATTTGGTTTACATTAAAAAACAGACCTAAGTATTTCTTCGATTCAGCACCATCTAGTTATACCTATAGTCGTGACAGCATTTGAAAAGGCCAGGCATGGTGGCTCATGCCTGTAATCCTGACACTTTGTGAGGCCAAGGGGGGCAAATCGCTTGAGCCCAAGAGTTTGAGACCAGCTTCGGCAACGTGGCAAAACCCCATCTCTACAAAAAGTTCAAAAATTAGCCGGGCGTGGTGGCAAACACCTGTGGTCTCAGCTACACAGGAGGCTGAGGTTAGATTATCACTTGAGCCCAGGAGATCAAGGCTACAGTGAGCTGTGATCATGCCACTGCACTCCAGCCTGGGTGACAGAGAGAGACCCTATCTCAAAAAAAAAAAAAAATTTTTTTTTTGAGCTTTTCTTTCATACACACACACACAAAAAAAAAAAAGAAAAGAAAAGAAAAGAAAGGAAGGAAAGGGCAGAGGAAGTTATTGTAGAACAGGAAGCTGCCAATGTACTGGGAAAGCTTTAGAAAATTTTGCTAATAGAAGATGATTCATTCCAAAGTGCATTGTTGCCTCATGTAAAAGATTCTCTAGAGTCTCTCTTAGCTTACAAAATAATTGAGTGTTGACCACAGCAAGACTGAACACAGATCCCTTTCAGATGGATCTGACTTGAGTTCTCGAGGGTAACCATGAGTCCAGCAGTTGCTACAGCTGTCAGTCCTCACCCCACAGCAGTGACTGTAATGCGTTCATCTGCCACTCTCCAGCAACCTTCAACTTTCTCAAATCATTGTTTGTTCAATTTAAATGTAGCACTGCACGGCCACATCATCATCCAGCAACCCCAGATCCAAGGCTAGAACTGAGGCCCCTGACTTGCAAACATTTATACACATCCTCAACCTAATATCTTCAAAGTAGTTTGTACAACCTGATTTTATTAAAGGGTAATTCATGTACCCTGAGAACACTTCTCAGTTTGTCTTTCAGCCTTTGTTTTCACCCTAAACTGTACTCTGTCTGGTGCAGAACTCCATGCTGGTTCCCAAGTGCCAAGCAGCCATGCTTTGTGTCACTATCATCACGTCTTGCTCCTCGTGTTTATATAGTGTGTGTCTGTATCAGTCTGCTTCTGTTCACTTTCTCATTTATAGAGAACACTGAAAACCACTCTGAAATACCGGCAGCTCCTGCTCTACCTCCTTCTGCTCCTCCTAAGCCTAGACCCAAACCTAAACCCAAAAAATCACCTGTGCCTCCGAAAGGGGCCACTGCTGGGGCCAGCCACAAAGGTGACGAAGTGCCTCCCATTAAAAAAAATACCAAGGCTCCTGGTAAGCAGGCCCCCGACCCTCCACCCAAGCCAACAAGCCGAAACACGACCCGAGAGGCTGGTGAGTATGCCCCTAGTGCCCTATGGGGTCACTTCTAGGGTGCTTGGCTCTGGGATGGGTCTAATTGTTTCTTCTAGGTGTGATGGGCTTTTGGTGTCTTAGGACATTACACCAGCAGATTCAGTTTTGACACAAAGAATGCCCGGGAGATTCCTTTGTTGCTCTCTACCAAAGGAAAGTCAACCCGTTGAATAGTTCACCTCATTAGTTTTTGAGTGAACATGCTGGTTTCATCTTGAATATCCACTATCAGCACCAGTTGAAGGACACTGGGAGTAGTATGCCTGATGAATGTCAATGATCTAACATTATTTAGACATTGACTGACCTTCTACCTGTATGAATTTATGGGTGGCTTTTTGGCTGGATTTTCTTTCAAAATATCTTAGGTTTGCATATAAAAAAGTGACAGTTATAACTTTGATATATTTGCTGGATGTTAATGTGTTAAATCCTCAGCATCCATAGTCGTCTCCCTTCTGATAAACGACAAAGGGTTCATGTCACTTGTTTCAGCTCCACTGCACCACTTTCTACTGCAGTGAAAACTATTTCAGTGGAATGGAAAGTTACACTCTCCATGTTCCACACCTCCCCTGTAGACTTGTGTGCTCCAAGGCAAAACATCCTGGTGTCATGTGGTTATAAGTTACTATTACACATCACCAGTGGATGTTTGAGTGACCTGCAACAACTTCATGCACTATGTATCCTATATATCCAGCTTTGCTTTACAATTAGATATGCTTAATGCAAAGTGGAAACTCCCATTTTTTTAGTGAAGAGGAATAAAGATGCCTACCATGTCATTTATCTTTTAAAAGAACATTAATCAGGCCAGGCCCAGTGGCTCACACCTGTAATCCCAGCACTTTGGGAGGCTGATGCGGGTCTATCACTTGAGGTCAGGAGTTTGAGACCAGCCTGGTCAACATGGTGAAACCCTGTCTCTGCTAAAAATACAAGAATTAGCTGGGCATGGTGGTGCACACCTCTAATCCCAGCTATTCAGGAGGCTGAGACAGGAAAATTGCTTGAACCCAGGAGGCAGAAGTTGCAGTGAGCTGAGATTGCACCAGTGCACTCCAGCCTGGGCAACAGAACAAGACTCCATCTCAAAAAAAAATCTTACTTTCCTTAAAATCAACAGCAACTTTCTAGTAGTTGACTGTCAGGATTCGCCTTGGTGTTGATCTTTTTCTCCTCATGATGCATAACCTTAATGCTCAAATTCAGAGAGTGGTTTCGTTGACAGTATAACAGATCTCTGAATGCCAATAGACGTCCCTCTCCCTGTGCTCCTCATGTCCCGCCTTTGACCTTTAGTGTCTGGGTCTCTTCTAATAAGCTCTAAACTGAAATGTCCCAGAATGATGTGCCAACAGTGCCCAGTGGCCATCTCCTCAGGGACCAGCTGTCCTCACCCATCAGTGTCCGTTTGCTGGGATCTGTGTGTGTTTCTCAGACTTCCTAGCAAACCCTAGGAGCATTGCTTAAAGTGAGGCAGGCACTGATCTTCTTCTTAAAGAACAGCCCCGAACGATCACTTTGTCATTGGGAATTAAGCTCCTGTCTTGCACTAACTTCTCCACTTTCCCATTCTCCATGTGGTAGTGGCCCACTCTGAACTCGGCTCGGACTCTCTTTACTTCCCTCAGAAGAAAGCCGATGATTAACACAAGGACAGGAGATAGCTTTCATAAATGATTCTGAGGTTTTTCCAGATATTTTGCTTGAAGATTTATTTAGGCACTGATGATGTTCCTAAGAGAATAGCAGTCATTTTATTCATTGTGCTGTAAAAGGCTTGACTTTTCCAGACGCTATCACAGAGAAACAGGGGTTGCATTTAAGTACATGAACAAGCCGATCATGTAAGGATCGTTTTATCAAATACTGATAATATCCCTTTATGATCCTACTGATACTCCATTTGTAACCATTTAGAACTTTCTGCATGGTAACTTTGTTTTATTTGAATAATATGGACCTTCTGGAAAAGTTTGTTTAAATGCTACTCTTGATGTTCAGTCCAGTGATTTAAGTTCTTAAAACAACCATAAGTTAAGATTCTTTCTCTATTACTAAGTTAGTATAGACCTGTAGCTACCTAAATACTGGTTTTAGAACATCAACTTCTTTGCCAGAGATGTAGGGTTAAATCTCCTTGATTTTTGTTTCTCATTGTTAACACATTATTAACAACAAAAGTACTTAACTGAGGAGAGGCGGCTTTTTTTTTCCATCATGACCTTAATTCAAGGTAACTTAAGCAACATGTTTGATCTCAACAAAGACCTGTTATTTAAGAAGATTCTTTCAGAAAAATTATAATGTGGCTTGAATTTGCACTCTGGGCAGTGAAAAAAAAAGTCTTTTTCCTCAAGCCAAACTAAAATCAACTTTTCTGTTAATGATGAAAGAATTTTCTTGGCCAGGCATTGTGCCTTACGCCTGCAATCCCAGCACTTTGGGAGGCCGAGGTGGGCGGATAACCTGAGGTCAGGAGTTTGAGACCAGCCTATACAACATGGTAAAACCCCATCTCTACTAAAAATACAAAAATTGCTCAGGCATGGTGGTGTGCACCTGTAATCCCAGCTATTTGGGAGGCTGAGGCAGGAGAATCACTTGAACTCAGGAGGCAGAGGTTGCAGTGAGCCAAGATTGCGCCACTACACTCCAGTCTGGGTTCCAGAATGAGACTCTGTCTCAAAAAAAAAAAAAAAAAGAATTTTCTTTAACAAATTATTAGAATTGATACATGGAAAGGATTCTGTTTAACTTACCTAAGAAAATAATTGAACAAGGTTAGGCACCAAATCCTTAACGTCTTTGTTGTGAAAAGTAAATGTAGAATGGACTTAGATTGAGGGAGTGTACTTAATGAATTTGACTTCTAGGCTAGGGAAGGTTGTTTTCTATAAAGATGTATTAACAGGTCTAGATTTGGGGAAGAAAAATTCTAGTTATGCATGTCTTAAACAATAAAGACCCCCAAACCATAGGGATTCCTTTTAAGCCTGGAGCCTGTCACTAAATGAGACTGGCTTCTTTAGTATCAGTCTAATCAGAATTAATGAAGTCTTACATCTCATTGTCTATTCTTTCATTTATTCTTCATCTCTTCACCCTCCCAATTGACTTCAATAAAGTCATAACCGGAGGTAAGTTATAATAACATCCGTATATAGTGTCGATTGGCTTCACAATGCTAACAAGATATTTTCTAATCATTCTATGAAAGATAGTTTAACCCTTTATGAAAAGAAGGAACATACAACATTATAACAGAAGAAGCCATTAGGATAAATTTATAGATCATGAAAGAAAAGAATATTCTCATAGGAGTTTCTTTTATCATCATATATTTACTAAGATGACATAAAGAAAAGAGTAGTTAATCTTTTTGCTCTGAAACTGTTTTGATTGAGGGTGCCCTATCCAGAAGTAGGCAAATATACCATAGCAATCCTTCAATGAAGACCTTCTTGGAACTTAAGCATTAAGGAAGATCACATTTGCAAGGGTGGGGTCAGAAGACCTGAGAATGATATTCTTTCCCTTCACTTTATTTAGGATCAGACATAGTGGCTCACGCCTGTAATTCTTTGGAGCCACCAAAGCCTCTCACTTTGGGAGGTCGAGATGGGTGGATCCCTTGAGCCCAGGAGTTCAAGACCAGCCTGGGCAACATGACAAAACCCTGTCTCAACAAAAATACATTAAAAATTAGCCAGATATGGTGGTACACACCTGTAGTCCCAGCTACTCAGGAGGCTGAGGCAGGAGGATCACTTGAGACCAGGAGGTAGAAGTTGCAGTAAGCCGATATTGCACCACTGAGCTCCAGCTTGGGCAACAGAACAAGACCTTGTCTCAAAAAACAAAAACAAACAAACAAACAAAAACAAAACAAAACAAAAAAACACAACAAAAAAGAAGGAGCAACCCATGTAAACATATTTTGTAAAAAAGTTTTTTTTCCTGACCTTTTGATGTTTTGAAGGGAGTGTACCTTTCCTGTGTGGCCATGAGTTTTCCCTTTGCCCCATCTCTACTACAGATAGAAGTAGAGGCCAGCATGGTGAGCTTTCTTCTCTGGAGCTACTGAAACAGCTGGTTTGGGTTTTACTCTTTTAGCAGTAAGATGAGTGATTTTGTTTTTGACCCAGAAAGGAGCTGGATATATACACCAGTCTCTTCTGAATACAGGCCACCACTCTATTCCTAGAAAGACAGCATAGAACATGTATAATTTATAATGAGCCCAATTGTGTGCTACACCCAGCTAGCTGCTGATGTCTGTCCTGTACACACCATAACATTCCTTCTTGAGAGCATACTGGGCTTTTTTCAAGTGACCCATAGACAAGGAGCAGAGGATTCTTCATTTGGCTGGCTCAGCTAAAGACTAAAGGTGGGAGAACACAGAGGGCTCTCGTTCCTCCAAGTTTTGGCCGTAAACATCACTTGCTTCTTGCTGGATTGGAGGAAGGGAGGGGCAGAAGACAAGACCATTATCATGATTAGCCTATTTTTTCTTATTCATTTATTCAACAAATTTTAATGGGAACATTTTAAATGTTGTTGACAGTTACACCTCGGTAACTTTATTTTTAAAAGCCTTGTATTCCTTGATTTTTTTTAATGCAAAGTCTCTCTATTGTAGCTGGCTCCTCTCATTCAAAAAAAACAACTGGCTCTAAAGCATCAACTTCGCCATCCACTTCATCCACCTCATCTCGTCCCAAAGCTTCAAAGGAGACAGTTGCTAGCAAAACAGGGACAGTGGGGACCACCAAGGGCAAGAAAAAAACTGGCAAGCAGCCAACGACTTCTCGTCTGTCCTCAGACACAACCACTTCTGGCATAGCCGACCTTAAAGGAGAGCCTTCAGAGACCAGAGTGGAGAGTCTCAAACTCCAACAGACTGTCCCTGGAGCTGAGGAGCAGAACACAGGCAAATCCAAGTCCGTGGTCCCTCCACCCCCTGTGGCTCCAGCACCTTCTCCTCCGGTCCCCACTCTCCCTCTTGAGGATCAGTGCATTACTGCCTCTGACACTCCAGTTGTCCTGGTCAGCGTTGGAGCTGACCTGCCCGTCTCTGCCTTAGACCCAAGTCAGCTTCTTTGGGCTGAAGAGCCAACAAACAGAACCACTCTCTACTCAGGCACTGGCTTAAGTGTTAACAGAGAAAATGCAAAATGGTGAGTTGGGGAACAAACCCCCTATTTTATCTGAGAACTAAAGTTCACTAATATATTCTGTTGGAAGTAAAGCAACCGGGTTTGCTTTCTTTTCTAATTTAATCTACTGAGTGTTAGGTGGGCATACATGTGATGCAGCCATTGCTTTGTCAGAACCCTGCCCTGAGAATGCATAGGGCTGCTGGAGAAAATTACATTGGTAGAGCTGAGATCAGTGTTTTCAAGTACACTTAGAACCTGCTTCAGCACTGCTCAGCAGTCCACAGTTCCCTTCTCTTTCCTTTCAGTGCTTATTTTAAATCTTTACCACTTTACCAGTGTGCTCACCCACTTATGTCAGCAAGTTACTGAGCCTTCCCCTTCTCCAAGAACATAAAGAAGATCAGAATAGAACTCTCAAAGGTGAACTCTTTTTTCCTCCAGCATTAGAGTTGTCCCCTTTCTTGTTCCTTTAAATTCCAACCCAGCTTAAATGTTATGTCTTCTGTGAAACCATTCAACACTTCTACACAGATTTGGTGGTTGTGTCTACTATACTTAGACAACCCTGTGGGACAGAATTAGCCAACACGTCTTATATACCTCTGTGTGCCCAGCAACCAGACCAGAGTCTGATATGCCATAGGCATACAAAGGATGCTCATTGAATTGTTGAAAGAAAATAAAAAAGGGATTTAAGATCATTATAGATAAAGTCAGCCTACTTTGACATTGTGGAAGCAGCATTGAAGATAAGATGACCCTGTTGCTAGATTTTATAGAGTATAATGGAAGATAAAAGATAGTGCCCAGGTAGTCCTTGTTTCATTTAAGAAGGTGCCTGAACAAAATGGGCCAAGGAACTTCATGTTACCTCACCATCATCCAGTTGGTGGGTTAATTGCTTTACCATCACCCAGTTGCCCAAACTGGAAACCTGGGGTTCATCCAAGGGTCCTCATTCTCTTTCGTTCTTTGCATTTCATCACTCACAAAGTCCTACAAATATTCTACTTACAGGTAAATAAAGCATATTAGCCCTGTCACACAGGTATGAAGGGATGGATGGCTGTCAGTGTATAGTAGACGCAATGATAGATTCTGTCTAGCAATGGCTTAGAGCACTTGCATCCTGGCTTTTGCTCCTGTGTCTAAGAACAAAACCTGTATTCATTCTTCAAATCATGTAAAAGGTTCTCTTTCAAAACAATCTGTCATGTTAGAGTTAAAAAAATTATTACATTAGTTAGGTTGGTTTTGATCAAGAGACTAAAATATCAACTTAAATTAATTGCTAATGATAATAACCTTTATTTATTGAATATTCGTTTAATGTCAGGAACTAAGCACTGTACGTGTATTATCATTTTATTTATACAAGTCTTCCCAAAAGTATCCCTGTTTTATAGATAAGAAAACTGACACTGAGAGAGCTAAAATCGTTTGCACCAGCCTGCCCAGTTGGTGGTGGTGAAGCCAGGAAGCATACCCAATTCCATGCTCTGAATGAATAGTTTCATGTTTTCCAAAGCAATGGCTTCTACTT
Organism: Piliocolobus tephrosceles; assembly: GCF_002776525.5. Lineage (NCBI taxonomy): Eukaryota > Metazoa > Chordata > Mammalia > Primates > Cercopithecidae > Piliocolobus > Piliocolobus tephrosceles. Next base: position 42,764,318 of record NC_045438.1, read on the forward strand.
CTACTGCCATTTCTGTTCTGTTAGTTTCTTTGGGTTTTTTTTTTAAGTCACTTTGAGCACCAATATTTGAAGGACAGCCAAGAAAAAATAAATGTCAGATTACAAATTAATTTATTTTCTTTGTTTGACATTTTAATAAAAGATATGGGAAAACAGGATTTATTGAAATGAATGGTTATGGTGTCTTTCTTAGGACATTTTGTGCTGCTGTAATAGAGTACCTGTGACTGGGTAATTTACAACAATTAGAATATTGGCTCACAGTTCTAGGGGCTGGGAAGTCCAAGATCAAGGCAGCAGCATTTGGCAAGCATCTTCTTTCCCTGTCATCACATGGTGGGAGGTGGAAGGGCAGAGAGCACAACAGAGTGAACCTACCCCTGTGAGCCCTTTTTAAAATGGCATTAATCTATTCATGAGGGCAGAGCCTTCATGACTTAAACACCTCCCACTAGGCCCTACCTCTCAACACTTTCGCACTGAGGATGAAGTTTTTTCTTTTGAGTTTTGTTTTGTTTTGTTTTGTTTTTGAGATGGAGTCTTGCTCTATCACCCAGGCTGGAGTACAGTGGCATGATCTCGGCTCACCTCAACCTCCGCCTCCCAGGTTCAAGCGATTCGCCTGCCTCAGCCTCCCCAGTAGCTGGGACCACGGGCACCTGCCATCATGCCCGGCTAATTTTTCTATTTTTAGTAGAGATGGGATTTCGCCATATAGGCCAGGCTGGTCTCGAACTCCTGACCTTATAATCTGCCTGCCTCGGCCTTCCAAAGTGCTGGGACTATACACACGAGCCACCGCACGCAGCTGGGATTAAATTTTAACCCATGAATTCTGAGGGACACATTCAAACCCTAGCAGCATTCTTAATACTTCCAGCATATAGCAAATGTCTTCATTTAACTATACTGAGTATTTTCCAACACTGCAATTATTTCCAGCCATTAGAACTGAACATTCATTCTTACAGCATATATTATTTGATTGCCTTTTCTGTGCTGGGCAATGTACTAAGCACCAAGGATACAAAAGTGAGCAAGGCAATATAGTTGAGACTAGCTTTTACCAAAATATTGTCTGATGTGCGCAGGAAGTATAATGTTTAAGGTAACATCTGAATTTCTGCAAACTAGATTGGGTATATGGGATTATTGTTCAATATACTAAAGAATAAGGTGCAACATATAAAGTGCTTCCTGATATAGTCTTAAACACTTAGAGAGCTCACATCCAATGGTGGCCTGACTATCCTGTTCATTTCCACAAATATTTAAGGAGTACATTTTATTGTGCTAAGCACCACACAACATACTAGGGGCTTAATATCAGTCTTCATCTCAAGTATATGAAGAACTGTGAGACCAAAGAGGTACGCATCTGCTCTTCTTTCCTACTGGGACTATAATCAGAGGGAGTTAGCTTAGGACATCATTAGCCATTGAGGCTACTTATAATAGATATTCCTGTTCATCAAGGTAGTTATAATGCTTTCCTAGAAGAGGCCATAGGGATTTTCTTCTCTGTATATTTTTCAAAATTTACGTTTCAGTTCATTCTACAGGGATGGTTTGTGTTTGCTCCTGAATTAATGAACCTGGAGTAAGTAGCCTCTCAAATTTCCTTCCAAATTCTTTCTGCCTTTTTCAAGTGGATATTTGGATTAGAATATCTGGCTCTTATTCACTTGCTTTACTTAGAACTTTCCCTCTGAGTTATGTTTAGTTAACTAATGTGTGAAAATCTTGTCATTTTATGAAGAGACTTCTGTTTGGAAGACAAATATCAAAACTTTCCAGAAGACAAGTGGCTATGTATAAAAATACTTACCTGTCTTCCCATCTGGCAGGGTAGTAATTATTTGGTAGGCTTCCATTCATGGGCAGCTTCATCAGTAATACATATGTGTGATACAATATAAGGTAAAAACTAATAATACCATTTGGAGGCCATATCCAAAAGGTTACTTTGTGCAGTTCATTTCCACAAACATTTATAGAATGCACTATATTGTCCAGTGTGCCTAGGAACCTGAGGGGGAAACATAAGGGGTAAGTCATGAGTTGATTAATACAAACTTGGAGTATATTTAACATCAGATATCATTTATAACATAATATAACTCATTAAGTATAAAATATAATAGTATAATAAATGTAAAATTTAATAGGTAGACCAAGAGTCTTCAGTCTGGATTCTAGACTAGACTTGCTACCTTGGTTATGCAACTCACTCATGGTCTTCTTTGATTCCATGAACTGTAAGTTATCTGCCCTCTTTATACAATAGAATGCTTGTAAATTGTAGATGTATGCTGGATGCTTTGAAAACCATGAGACATACAAATAGTAAGATTAGAATAATAATCAATATGATAATTAATTAGTGAACAATGACACCAACAAATAAAGGACTCATCTCTTAAATTTGTTCTGTTATTCAGAACATACTATTAATTGGCTTATATTTTAAATGTGCTGTGATCACCCATAATGGCAGCCAATTCAAACAAGAATGGCTTCCCGTGGCAATCAACTAAAAACCCAGACTGTAGAAAAATTCTCCCATAAAAATAGATCTTCTCTTATTCAAGATGAGATTTCCCACTGTGGAAAACAGTATGGTGGTTCCTCAAAACATTAAACATAGAATTACCATGTGATCCAGCAATTCTACTTCCATGTATATAGCCAAAATAATTGAAAGCAGGCACTTGAATTTGTACACCGGTCCTCAAAGCAGTATTATTCACAATAGCCAAAAGGTGAAAACACACAAATGTCTATTGACTGATGAATGGATAAACAAAATGTGGTATATACGTAGAGTGGAATATCATTCGGCCTTAAAAAGGAAGCAAATTTTCACACATGCTACGATATGAATGAAGGAACCTTGAAGACATTATGCTAAGTGAAGTATGTTACATACGAAAGGACAAACATTGTATAATTTCTCTTAGAGAAGGTGCTTAGAATAGTCAAATTATAGAAACAAAAAGTAGAATGGTAGTTGCCAATGGCTGGGAGATAATGGTTATGGGGAGTTGTTTAATGGGTAGAGTTTGAATTTGGGAAGATGGAAAAGTTCTGAAGATGGCCAGTGGTCATGGTTACACAATAACGTGAATGTGCCTAATGCCAGTGAACTGTACACTTAAAAATGGTTAAAATGGCAAATTTTATGTTATGTATATTTTACACAATAAAAATGAGATTTCCTATTTCCCTCTTTGAGAACAAGAATGTAAGCTGTTGGGTTTTTCTGATAAGTGAGAAACAAAATTTTGACAGTGCTCACTCAGGTTTATAACTACAAAGTAAGGTTTTAAATACCTCATATTCTGATCAAGTTTATCTGTGTTTATTACTGGAAGAACTTTTTACCAGAAAGCAATTTGGGGAATCTTTGTGTCTTAAAATGAAGATTACATTATTTTTGATATGATGTTTTTATGTAAGTTACTATACATTTTTTAGTCTAGTCTTTGAAAATTGGCCATCTTTGTACATTAATAGTAACTCTTTAAACTGTAGACTTTTACCAGGCTAAATAATAGAAAATTATTGCATCCTTGCATATCATTTTTTTTTTTTTTAAGATGGAGTCTCGCTCTGTCACCCAGGCTAGAGTGCATATTAACTTTTTTCTAAAAAGTTTATTTAACTTACACACTGTCTATTATGTTACAAGAGGCAGTTTTAAAAATGAAAACACACATAGGATAAATGAGTTTTTACTATTTACACATTGGGATAAAACCAGGATTAATTCATATATAAATTATATAGATATAGATATAGATATATAGATATATAGATATATAGATATTTTTTTTTTTTGAGACAGGGTCTCACTCTGTTACCCAGGCTGGAGTACAGTAGTGCTAGCATGGCTCACTGCAGCCTCGACTTCCCAGGCTCAAGCAATCCTACCACCTCAGCCTCCCGAGTAACTGGGATTACAGGCAAGCGCCACCATACCCAGCTAATTTTTTATTTTATTTTATTTTATTTATTTATTTTATTTATTTATTTTTGAGATGGTGTTTTGCTCTTGTTGCCCAGGCTGGAGTGCAATGGCGCTATCTCGGCTCACTGCAACCTCCACCTCCCGGGTTCAAGCGACTCTCCTGCCTCAGCCTCCCAAGTAGTTGGGATTACAGGTGCCGGCCACCACTCCAAGCTAATATTTTGTATTTTTAGTGGAGACGAGGTCCCCTATGTTGCCCAGGCTGGTTTTGAACTCCTAGGCTCAAGCGCGTCTCCCGCTTCAGCCTTCCGAAGTGCTGGGGTTATAGGTGTGAACCACTGAACCCAGCCATATATTAATGAAAGAAGATGTACTTTTCTATGTCACTACCTTCTGGGTGCCGTGATGCAAAACAATGAGTCTCACTTTTCCAGGAACTTGTGGGGTTGAGAAGGCAGAGAAGCAATGGGTGGTCAAGGTATATAGTACGCTAAGCACTCTAGCAGGGTTGTCTTCAGGTCCCCATGGGACAGACATGGTGGGCAAGGAATTAAACTGAAGGTCCAGGAAAGATTCCTGAAGGAGGTGAGGCTGTAGCTGACACTTGAAGGATAAGCAGGAGTTCACACAGGTCAAAGAAAAAGTGCAGATAATGTCAAGTATCCAGGAGCCTCTAGCTCATTATTCTTTCCACTGAACCCCCATTGCTATGGAAAAAAAAAATTTGCAAAATGTAGTTTTACCCTACTTGTTTGCTAAATGTATCAGATACCAAGCCTTTGCATTTTACAAATGAAAAATGTAAAACCTTGAGAATTAAGGTTTCATTTCAGTGACTTTAGCCTGGCCTATGTCATGTGTCTGCTTTCCCCAGCCTGAAGGAAGCCCATGAAACTAGAGCTCTTTTTTCATGGTGTTGGTGCCCCCAAGGATTGCTGTGAGCTTCACATCACTCCCATGCTTTTCTGCCTTTAACAGTTTCACAACCAAAGAGGAGCCGGGGAAGACAGTGCCTCAGCTACTGACTCCTGGTCTGATGGGTGAATCTTCAGAATCCTTTAGTGCCTCAGAAGATGAAGGCCACAGGGAATACCAAGCCAATGATTCTGACTCGGACGGGCCTGTCTTGTACACTGACGATGAGGATGAAGACGAAGATGAGGATGGCAGTGGAGAAAGTAAGACTGTTTTCAAGAGGCAGGGAGAAGTGTGGGTGATAAGCAGAAGCAGCTGCACTTTGTAAAGAATAAAAGCCTCATTAGGAACCAGACATCTGATGTTTTCTTTCCCCTCATCCTCCTTTCTCAAATTAGAAATGTGTATATCCTAAAGTTTAGCTTTTGACGGGAGGCCTTTCCAGAAGATGATGTCACACGGCTGCATCTGGCCTTTGCCGATGAGCTAGATGTGCACATTGGTTTTTGTGCTGAGAATCAAAGCTTTCTAATGACAGAGACCTTTCTCACTATGACCAAAGAAAGCCCTTCCACTCTGGGACCATTCTTGAAGAAAGAAAGGAGTCAGTGCAGATTCTTGGGCTTACTCATTGGAGGTGTTTGAAATTTTCACTCACTTTTTTTTTTTTTTTTTACTGGGGTTTATAGAAAGGGGAAGGAGGAATGAATCAAGAATGCCAAATACCTCATTAGCATTAAGAGGTCGAGCATGGTGGTTCATGTCTGTAACTTTGGGAGGCTAAGGTGGGTGAATCACTTGAGAATAGGAGTTCAAGACTAGCCTAGCCAACATGGCGAAGCCCTGTCTTTACTAAAAATACAAAAACCAGTCAGGCGTGGTGTCGCACACCTGTCATTCCAGCTGCTCTGGAGGCTGAGGCAGGAGAATCGCTTGAACCCGGGAGGCAGAAGTTGCAGTGAGCTGAGATCATGCCACTGCACTCCAGCCTGGGAGACACAGTGAGACTCCATCTCAAAAAATAAGAAGAAGAAGAATGCTAAATACCTCGTTAGCATTAAAAAACAATCATACTTCCACAATAAGTAAGATAGTAGGCCTTCTAGGAAAAATAACATCATTTATGTATTAAAAATAATGGCAAAAACCGCAATTACTTTTACATCAACCTAATATAACTTGGAGATCTGGAAAGTGCTTTTTTTTTTTTTTTTTTAACTATGAGCAGGATAACATAGGAGGGAATCACTGTGGGACTGAATTTGTAGATTATGACAAGTTATCAGTGATTAAATTGCACTTTGTCGAATCCCTTTTAATTTGCATGGAGCAAAAAATAAATAAATAAAACCATTATCATCCATGTGGTATTACTTATCATTTGTTGACATTTTCAGGGTTATGGGTAATTAAGGGTTAAACATTGGTAGACTCTGCCAGGGTGGCGTCTGAGTAGAGGAAAGGAGGAGGCAAGGATTAACTGTCCAGAATAAAAGCAAAAGAACTAAGTTTTTTAAACTTGGAAAAAAAAAAAAGCATTGTGCAATCATTCATTTCTATGATCCACCCTCTCAGCAAAATAAACTGCAGCTATCACTTTCCAAACGATGAAGTGAGACTACTAAATTTTTTATGGTGTCCCAATATTTCTCAGAACATTAAAAAGAAATAGCTCTTCAGTCTTCTTAAAATGTACTGCATCCAACTCGAAGTCTTTTTTTCCTTAGGTTAATTCAGATTCTCCTCCTGCATGAGGAGAAAGAATTTGGTCTGGGCTCTATTTAAAGTCCATGCCATGTGTAACCCAAGTGCCACTGGCTAAAAGCCTCTCTCTCTGCATTTCTCCTCTTTTTCAATCCTCAGGTGCTTTGGCAAGTAAAATACGCCGGAGGGATACTCTTGCTATCAAACTTGGCAACAGACCATCTAAGAAAGAATTAGAGGACAAAAACATCTTGCAGCGTACATCCGAAGAAGAGAGGCACGAAATCCGACAACAAATTGGAACCAAGTTAGTCAGGTAATTGCTGACATTTTAGGACAGTACTGACTAATTTGTATTTTTCTCCTTCCCAAAGCTTCCTACCTAATTGGGGTCATTGTGAAGTCTTTATGTCCAGATACATCTGGCCTATTGGGTCTTTTAAAGTTGGTCTTGCATGATGAACCACTCGAGGAACTTGTCCTTTGGCCCAGCTAGCCAGTGGCTTTCAGGTCACCAAAGCCTATTCCAGGGGTCAACAAACTTTTTTTTTAAAGACCAATTGGCAAACATTTCAGGCTTTGCTGGCCAGACAGTCTCGGTTGCAGCTACTCAACTGCACTGCTGTAGCATAAAAGCAGACATGAATAATAGATAAACAAATGAGTATGGCCATGTTCCAATAAAACTTTATTTATTCATAAAGCTGGATTTGGCCTGCAGATCACAGTTGGCTCAACAATCCTGGCCTAATTTATGCACTCACTAGCATTCCTGGGAGTGCCATGAGGTTCTGCCTTGTGGGCTGTGAGGCTATAGAAGTATTAGTTCCCTTCAGTGGTCTGGCTCCATCCAAGTCAGGTAGCCATAACCCTCATATCTAAACATCCCCCTTCCAACTTCAAGTAAATGGGTCATCTGACATCTCTTCCTGCCTCCAACCATTGTATAGGATTTTTGTTTTTGCCACTGGTGACTTTACAAGTCCCTTTAACTGGCATTTTTAATAGAAGTGAGCATTCATTCATGCCAAAGGTCTTATTTTTGATGATCAGTTTAAGCATATGTGAGAATTAGTTGTTCTGCTGACTTATCTTACTCTGCATACCCAACAGGGTGCATAACTGGGAGAAAGGAACTTTCTAGAATCCCAGAGCAGGATTTGGAGGTAGCTGTCCTTGCTTGGAAGGGGTATAACTGGAGGCAGGATGGACATGGAGGCTGCTGACCATTTCTCCAGAGGAAGAGTAACCCCTAAGGCACCTCCTTACGGCTGAGTTGTGCAGAAAGGTGTCAGAGGCAGCAGCTGTGGCACCTATCTGAAGGAAGAGCACAGCCTACCAGGGAACCTTGGGGGAGGCTTAGAGGGTCTCTCTGTTCCGTAAGCCCTCTTGCAACTCTGGAAGCAATTTGGGAATGTTTACCAGTGGTCTCTCTCACTGTCATCTTAATTCAGCCCTAACCTGTTGACATTTCTGGCTTCCGGAAAGAGCCAGCAGAAGCAAAAGGGACCAAAGTGATTAATGGTATCAAGCTGGAAAAACCTACAAGTCTAATCTTGCCATCTTACCAAGGAAAAACAAGGGGCCTCTCTGAGGCCCAGAGAGATCAAGGAAATTTCTCAAGGACATGCAGTTACTGAGTAGCAGAACCAGAATCAGAGTTTCGCTCCCGGGCTCTCTGCCCAATTTTCTTTTGTACTGTTTTGTACTTTCTACTCTATGTAAGAGAGTATATGCTTCTAGGTTTTCTGATTGTTTTATTACTCTTGTTTATGTTTTGCCATGAAGAAGAATGTAAATCATTGAATAATATTTGCATAAAATAGTAATAGTATTATCATAGTAAGGAGTAAAAAAGTGTGAAGTATCATATACCCACCTCGATAAATGTCAAAGTAACCGTAAAGAAAATGTTGTAAGTTTTTGTTAAAATCCTAAACAAATGAGAAGTTGTAATCCCAGCACTTTGGGAGGCCAAGGCAGGCGGATCACTTGAAGTCAGGAGTTCCGGACCAGCCTGGCCAACATGGTGAAATACCATCTCTACTAAAAATACAAATATTAGCTGGCCGTGATGACAGGCACCTGTAATCCCAGCTACTCAGGAGGCTGAGGCAGGAATTTGGGAGGCGGAGGTTGCAGTGAGCCGAGATCGTACCACTGCACTCTAGCCTGGACAACAGAGTGAGACTCCATCTCAAAAAACAATTAAAAAATAAATTTCAAAAAATATACTAAATATCTTACTCTAGGGAGAAACCCTAAAGTCATTTTCTTTAAAAATAGAAGCAAAGAAAAATGCCTTAACCTTGCTGTGCTAAAAGTCTGGTCACAATTCTTTGTGGTGAAGAAAAGGTATAAATTATAGGAAAGATAGACTGTTGTTATACATGGTTATATACCTAGGAAACTCTGAAAACTGACCCCAAATTGCTATATATAATAATTTCAGCAGGTTTGCTTGATGTACGATTAACCTAAAAAATCAACATTATATTTATATAACATTGATATATAGAAGAAATCTCCCACAATGAAAAGGGAGATTGCAGTCACAGCAATAGCAACGACCACATTTTAAACACTCAACTCTTCACTTCACTCCAGGCCCAAGAAATCTATTTCCAGAAAATCATAGTGGAAGGAATGAAGGAACATATAACTAAATGGAAAGAGAGTAAACATTTTTATCAATGAAGAAAAATCAGCAGACAGGTTAATCAAATGGGTAGCATGAAGTTTGAAGGACAATGGGTGTACTTTATAGAATCAAGGCATAATGGATTCATTCCATAAAATGAAACCTAATAGAAATAAATGTCACCATTTTCAGTGTGGGCCAAAGAAAAACCATCTGCCAAGATAGGATGAGAGGCCTGTGGCCACAGATTGAAAAGATATTTGGGGCTGTGATAAATGTAATGAAAATCATCATAAACACAGCCATTGTGAGAGGTGGCTATTCAACATCCAAGTATGGTCTTATCCAGAACTGGCAGAAATACGGTCATAGGACAAGGCAGGAACGAGCTCCTGCTTGGCCCCCATCTGTAAAACAGAGCTAACTAACCCAAGAGCTTGGGAGGATTAAAGGAGATGATACACTAATGGTTCTTTAGTATTTGGGTCATAGCAAGCACTCAGCAAAATTAAATTTCTTATTATTCATTTAAATTATTATACATCAGTTAAACTAGTAAAGCACATTTAAAAATTAAACCCAATGTTGGCAAGTTTGTGAGCAAGTAGGACACATATACATTACCCTTTTTCAGTATTTCTGAAGAACAGTTTAACAATATGATAAGAGAATTATGAAGCAGTCGGTTTCTTTGCATGGTCATTCCATTTGGTAACTATATAAAAAGTAAATAATTCAAAGGGGGAAAATGCTATATCTTATAAAGATGTTTATTACAAAGATATTTATAGTAATGATAAATTAAAACAAACCAGTGTTCAAAAACAAGGGACTAATGAAGAACATTGTGAGAAGCTGACACTGTGGAATCCCATAAAGTACCAGTTTTCTAAAGACTTCATCAAGGATGTCCTAGAAATGATACATAGGCATCTACTGAAAGAGCCAGGGAAGTGTAGGTGTGTGTCTGCGCTGGGATGGGAGCATGGATGTGTGTCTGGGCTGGGATGGGAGTGTAGGTGTGTGTTTGGGCTGGGATGGGAGT
>NC_045438.1:42774602-42790924 GCF_002776525.5 Piliocolobus tephrosceles
TGGGCTGGGATGGGAGTGTAGGTGTGTGTTTGGGCTGGGATGGGAGTGTAGGTGTGTGTTTGGGCTGGGATGGGAGGAGGCTTCTCCATCCCAGATCTAACCATCCAACTAAGACAGCTTCTGTCTCTCTTACAGATTAGGATTCCACTGCAACCCCCAAAAGTTCAAAAGCCTTGATAAATACATAGACTATATCTGTCAAAAATGTCAATGGTCTGGGCGTGGTGGTTTCATGCCTCTAATTCCAGCACTTTGGGAGGCTGAGATGTGGATCACGTGAGCCCAGAAGTTTGAGACCAGCCTAGGCAACATGGCAAAACCCCATCTCTACCAAAAAAAGAAAAAATTAGTGGAGCTTGGTGGCATGCACCTGTAGTCCCAGCTACTTGTGAGGCTGAGGTGGGAGGATCGCTTGAGTCCAGGAGGTGGAGGTTGCAGTGAGCTGAGATCACGCCACAGCACTCCAGCCTGGGCAACAAAGCCAGACCCTGTCTCACAAAAAAAAAAAAAAAAAAAAGTTAATAGAGCAAAGTTTTCACTGTTATTGAAATGTAAATTTTACAGAATTATTTTTGTACAAACACAGCACATCTAATCACTGTCATTGAAAGATAGTTCACCCACTGTTCTAGACACAGAGAACTCCAAGTCTAATGAGAGACAGAATTATATGTTGCACGATGGAGTCTTGTGAAAAGCACAAACATCTAAGTCAAAGGATTTGAGTATGAATCTTGGTGCTAGCATTTACTAGTGTTTTACATTAGGCAGGTTAGTTAATCTCTCATTTCCTCATCTGTAAAACTGAAACTGGGTGCTACCTTGCTGAACTGTTTTGAGGATTCCAGATCATATAAGCTAAGCACCTAACACAGTACCTTGATTTTTAAAAGTATGACTAAATGATAGCTGTAATTATTATTTTTATAACTACCTGTGTGATAAGTGCTTTAATAGATGTATAGTCTGTGTATAAATTGCTGTAAATGAGCAAAGAACCAGGAGCCTTTAATTCTCACTTTCAGAAGAGGCCAAATACATATCTTCAAGATATTATTTTAATCATCTGTAAGATTTCAGTAGATGGAAAAGGTGAGAAAGACATTCAGATGGAGGAGACACCATAGATAAAAGAAATGTGGCCTATTGTGGGTGTAATATAGAGTACAGTATATTGATAATACAGATATGTAGCACAGGATACATGGGGACATGGATGGCAGAAAACCTGGCTGGCATAGAGATAGATGTTCAATAAGTTCTTTTGTCTGCTCAATTAAGTTAGTTTCAAGGTAACTCTGATGAAGATCATAGTTTAACATATTAATGAGATATTTAAAGTATTAATTTCAGTTCTTCTTGCCATTTTTGTCATAACCATAAACATTTAGAATTAGTAGTACTATCTTATATTAAGATTACCCAGTCAGGCACAGCATCCTATTTTAGACCCTAATGAGCTATATATTAATTAGGCTATAAGCTAAGCTGTAACGGAGACCAAAAACTATAGTGGTCCAAACCAGGTATGTGTATTTCTTTTTCACATGACCCTCCCCAGGTAGGTGGGCCATCCAGCATGGCTGGGAACTCGTCTCCTTGAAATCAGCCTAGCCCCCATGTTCCTTCTGTCGTGCTGCTCTCCCGTCCTCTGGATGGTCTCATCTGCATGATCAAAGCTGGCTCACACCATCAGGCTGAAGTTCTAGCCTGTGGAAAAAGGAAAGAGAAAGAAGGGAACATGCACTCAGGCATTTTAAGGATGAGAAGGGGAAGTAACAAACATCATTCTGCTCACATCCCATTGCAGAAACTCAGTCACAGCACGATACCTGGCTTCTAGGGAGGCAGAAGTCTGTAGTCAGGTACCTATCTAACATCCAAGCCAATCTGTTGCTAAAAGGAAGGGAGACTGTGTAATGGGGGTCGGTGAGCAGGCTCAGCCATGATCTGTAGTCTCCAAACTAATGGGAAAGAGACTTTTATTTTGCAGCTTTAAAAATGGATTTTTATTTCTCAAAACATGAAAAATAGAGCTTTGTTGTTTTATTTCGAGTCTCCTACTAGGGTACCTCATTTTTAACCTGTAATATATCCTTTTTGTCATCATAGGAGGCTGAGCCAGAGGCCCACAACTGAAGAATTAGAGCAAAGAAACATCCTAAAACGTGAGTATTCTATACTATAGAATGATTCCTTGTGTAATCATTAACAAGCTGCCTCTACAGATGATCCATTTACCAGTAAGAAACCATCATGTATTCATTTACTCAAGATGGATTGAAATAGTCCATTTATGTCACATTTATATGTAATTGTTTATATATTTTTTAAATTTCTTGAATTTCATATATTATTTTATGGCTTTGAGCCTTATATCCCCCCATCAGACCAGAGTCATGGTCATGACAATTGTGTTTAAGAAAGATGAAATATATTCCATGTATTCCTTCACCCAAATATTAAATAGAAAAAGAATGCTCTGGTCTTCTTGCAAATAAATGTCAAAGAAAAGGTCAAAGGAATCCACAAAGAAACAAATCAAACATTCCTATATTATTATTATTAATAATAGTTTGTTGCTAGTTTAACAAATGACTCAATTCAAAACAAAATTTTCAATTCATTGCATTTTCCTATGTGGTGATAACTCGGCTTCCTTCTTGAGTTGTTTATAATTTCTCAGCACTAAAACGTTCTCCATTCATTTTCCTACTTAATTTTCCCATTCTGTTGTTCTCTTTGACCTTAGTTTTTACTCATCCCTGCAGTAGTAGTTATTGAAGTTGGTATGTTAAAGCTATAAAACTAATAGAAATACAATTTGTCATGCTATCGTGTGTCAATGTGGTCAGGCATTGCAGTGAGTTAAGAAACAGATATTGTTAAATTGAGCCTAGCTGTAGTTTTATATATTGTTAACTTGGTTTCAGAAGATCTTTTTATTGTGTGAAATATCAAAGAGGGATGGGTAAAACTCTGAATAGTACTACAATGGTAGTGACCCATGGTGTGGGGGAAATCCTTGTCAGCCAGGCTTTTCCAGTTATCTTGGCCTGCTAGAAGACTCCTCCTCTCCAATCCAAGATACTTTCTTTCCTTTAGGGAAGAAAGATTTTAGTAGCATATTATATTACAGTTGTTAGTATGAAATCAATTCAACAATGTATATGAACTACCATTCAGTGAGAGCAACTACCATCCACCCAGTCTATGGGATCACTTTCTTTGGAATGCTTTTTTCTGGCTTTTTTTGAACATAACTAGAATGCAGCCCCAGGAAGTACTTAAGTGGCTACTAATGTATAGAAGAGCCAGTTTGGAGCAGGAAAAATTTATGACTAGAACAGTAGGAAAATTTTGTGTTTTTGCTTTGCTGAGGAAGAGTAGAAGCAGCATCTAATTTTGACAACAAAACAAACCAAAAAGGTTCATTGCTTTCCACGATAGGTTCCTGGGAAATACTTGTTGAATTAAGTTTTAAGCATGCTCAAATGCAGACCCTAAGCTCCTAAAAAACACAAATATTATGTCTTACTGGATGCCTGATCCAATACCTAGAAGAAAAAAGGAAGAGCACATTTTGGATAATTCTTTCTTGATCCTGTGAGATAAATAGTGCCAAACCACACTAGAGTTTGGTTGTCTGAGGAACTGTTTCATAGATCTAGAAACTTGTCACGCGTTGATCTTAAGGGCTGCATTGGCCTTTATATTCTGTTTTCCTAGAGGTTTGGGAAAGAGTGAGACACTTCAGATTTGACTCCAGCCCTTTTTTTCCTTCCTTCTAAGTTCACCTAAGCATGTTTATTTCTGGAAACAGAGGCATATTTCCAGCCTGGAGAGACTGATAACTGGCTTATGATCTCCTGACCCAGTATTATACAGCCAAGGGAGGCGGAAGAAAACTGGGAGAGGTCATCTTTCCCCGAGCAGTCACAGGAAACTGAATGGCCTAACTTAGAAACACTCTACTCAGCCCGTTTGCTTCTTGGTTCTTCCACATAGATTGCTCTTGTTTGACGTTTGTATGTTTCATCTCAGCATTTGTTTAAGAACAGTAGAAAAGTGTGTGATACGGTGTGGTTTTTAAGGACACTTACTTTAACTAGGTCATCTTTTTTTTTTTTTTTCCCAAGACGGAGCTTCGCTCTGTTGCCCAGGCTGGAGTGCAGTGGCACGATCTCGGCTCACTGCAGCCTCCGCCTCTCGGGTTCAAGTGATTTTCCTGCCTCAGCCTCCTGAGTAGCTGGGACTACAGGTGTGCATCACCACGCCTGACTAATTTTTGTATTTTTAGTAGAGACAGGGTTTTGCTATGTTGGCCAGGGTGGTCTCAAACTCCTGACCTCGCGATTCATCCACCTTGGCCTCCCAAAGTGCTGGGATTATGGTTGTAAGCCACTGTGCCCGGCCCTAACTAGGTCAGCTTTTCTTGACAAACCAGAAAACTAACTCACAGAATAAAACGTTCAACAATTTTTAGAGCCCATCACTAGTTTAATGAAAATGAGTCCAGATGCCGATAAATGCCATTAGTTTTCACTGGTGACCACAGCACAAATTATATTTCTTAGTGTCATGCACCATACTAGTCCTTACTTGATGTCTTTCCTATTTGTTTTGGTGACACTAGAGCTTTTTAAAAAAGACATATTACATATATGTATTTATATTATATTATATTACGTTTAGTTATGCATTTTAGAACCAGTTCCTAAAAACTGATAAAATAGAAAGCAAGTTTTGGTACTTAAAAGGTCAACTTTCGCTAATTAAGAAAGGTGATGTATTTAGCTGAGAATGTAATTCTAGCTATGTCTTATATAGAGAAAAATGAATTAAGCCATTGAATTCTGCATATATTTTTCCCCAATATTTTATTATGAAAATTTTTAAACATGAAGAAAAGTTGAAGGAATTTTACAGTAAATCCACATATATCTGCCATCTATAGTCTATCATTAACATCTTGCTTTATGACATATCTATTCATCTGTTGATCCAGCTTTTTTTAATGCACTTTAAGTTTATGTGTGTTTTTCGTTTGATAAAAACACCCACATGAGGCCAGGTAAGGTGGCTTATGCCTGTAATCCCAAAGCCTTGTAAGGCCAAGGCAGGGGAATTGCTTGAGGCCAGGAGTTTGAGACCAGCCTAGGCAATATAGTGAGATGTCATCTCCACCAAAAATTGAAAAGCATGTAAAAAACAAAAAGAGAAATGAATCCACAAAAAATATGGCTTTTTGAACCCATTTTACCTGAAATAACAACTCAAGAAGATAATACTCCAGTTGTTGATATTTTTGTATTTTTCTTTCTTCTCCTTTTAGCTCATCCACAAAATTCTCTGGGTAATATTGCTCGCCAGGCAGGTTTCCTATGGTGCTTGCTGCTGTTTAACCACATGTATTATTTGTTTATTTATCGGAAATGCTTCCTGCAGCTTGTCCGAAATGTTCACCCCTCTCTATTCTGAGGAGAGTCACTGAGAGCAAGATTTGTCAACGAACCATGTCACTTCCTTCATGAGTACCCCTCCAGCCTGTTTAAATTAACCGGAAAGATTTACATCCTACTTTATAATTAGTCCTCTAGTGAATCAAAAAATGAAGGAAGCGTGCAAAAAACTTGGTGAATTTTCAAATACTGAGTTTAAGGTTTAACCTTGACTCTATGAGAGATTTTACAATGACTGTTTAATAAGATTCAGAGAAACTGTCATGGTAGCTCATGCTGGTAATCCCAGCTACTTGGGAGGCTGAGGCGGGAGGATCACTTGAGTCCTAGAGATCAAGACAAGCTTGGGCAACACAGGGAGAGCCCATCTCTGCAAAATAAAAGGAAAGATTCAGAGGAACAGTCATGTTGGCTTCCCTCTACTTCTTACCCTCGTCCTCTAACTTCACTAAAAGTACAATTTTGAACATGGAAAACATAAAGAAGTCAGTTTCTGATGTCAAAAATGAATTCAATTCCCTAACTGGTAGCACTAGTTGAACAATATGCTTAATAAGACAAAACTATCAAATATTCCCTTCAAGGAAATGTCATTTTTGCATATTTAATGAAGACTGGAGCATTCATTAGCTTTGGGATGTATTATATCCAATTTTTTAATCTTTGAAAAATACCATAAAAATATAGCATAAACACTGTACAGGAAGAGTTGACAAAAATGTTTTAAGAATTATATTTTTGTTTTTATTAACAATGTCATCAATATCACTAACAATATCATCAATTTTTATCAACAATATCAACAATTTTATTTTCACTATCACGTCACCTTGTAAAGCTCTGGTTTGAATCACAGGAACCACAGTGTGGCTTTTGTTTATTATATATTTTGACAATCCACAAGCTTTATCCAACTCATATGAGGTAATTCTTTGAACCTAAGTATGCATTTTTAAGGATATGAAAGGATATATATTTTGTGAAGCAATTAAAAACCTACAGTACTTTCATAGGAAGAAATTTAAATTATAACCAAATTTGTTTGGCACAAAATGAAAGGATATTAACTCATTGTTTCTTATCTTGTGGGTGATTACAGTTTATGTTCACTCGTTGTCTAATCACCTTCTTTCTTTCTTATGCATTAAAGTTATTATTTCAGAGGAACATAGAAACTTTTCCCTGTTCAGAGAAGGAAAACTGATAGAGAATTTAGCCTGTTCAACTAACAAATACAGATGTTGCAAATATTGAATACTGATATTTTATTCACAACAAAAATAGTTTTAGTTGTAAGAAGTCTATTTGAATTATAAAATAAATATATTTAATACCTGTCATGGATTAAAAAATTTTTTTTCATTGAACCCGGGAGGCAGAGTTTGCAGTGAGCCAAGATCGCACCACTACACTCTAGCCTGGGTGACAGAGCGAGACTCTGTCTCAAAAAATAAAATAAAATAAAAACAAAAACAAAAATAAATAAATAAACAAATAGAAGAAGCTTTCCTTTTTCAACCTTTTGGTCAAGCCTTTATGCAGTGTTATTTTTCTTCAAAAGAGTTCATAATAGCACTTTCTAAAACATAATCTTTCATAAACATCGGTATCCAAGAAGCAAAATGTATGCTCACTGATTGAACAGATGATGAGCTAAAGGAAGCAACAGAGAGAAGTTCCTCAAGTAAGCAACAACCAGCAAAACCTGAAGGGGTGTTTATTTCTTTAAAAATTTTGGACATTTTTCTTTAAATCCCATCTGTTGGGCAGCATAAAATTGTACTACTTGGTGAATCACTAGAGAAAGAGAAGACTTTGGAAAGGCAAAGTCACAAGAAAATAAATAATTTCCACCCGCAGTACATCATAACCTCATTTAGAACATTCTGGTTTGAAAGCAAAGTCCAAGGAAATGCTTACATTCTGCTTCTATGGAAACCAAGGAAGACAAATCAAATATTTTGGTTGGATTTGAGTGGAAATCAGCAGCTCAGACATGCATCGGATGGTTCTAATTTGCTCTTTTAATATGTCTCAGATTTTCACATGAAGGGCAGATCCAGAAGTAAATTTTCATCTGAATTCTGGTAAATTGTGCTTATAAGCTCATGAGATGATCAACAATAGAGGGCTTTCATTAGAATATGGGCATTGTGGTTTTTTTAAGAATACAACAAGACATCAGGAAGCAAAAACGTTTAAAATTAGTAAAGCAAACCAGTCCTACAAAAAAAGCATGTGTGTGTGTGTATGTGTGTGTGTGTATAAGATGATCAACCTTTCTACAAAATCTTTCAATAACTTTTTAACAATGTTGGTGAAGTGTTTGATCATTATTTGTTAGAATCACATGATTGTGGCCTGATATACTTTTCTGATTATAAAATCATCTGTAGTAACTGTCATCATGACTTTCCTCCTTTAATAAACAGAAAAGAATGAAGAAGAGGAACAAGAAGCAAAAATGGAACTTAAACGCAGACTCAGCAGAAAGGTAATGAAGTTGTGACTATTAATGAGCATACGTGTTTTGAGATATACTTTGTTTTTTTTTAAAAAAAATACTAATCCTCTCTCTGTATGTAAAGCAGATGTTTAGAAATAATTATTCCTATTAGTCTATAATCATAGACAACAAAATCACCAGCCTGGGCAACATGGAGAAACCCTATCTCTACAAAAAATACAAAAATTAGCTGGCATGGTGGCACATGCCTGTAGTTCCATCTACTCAGGAGGCTGAGGTGGGGAGATTGCTTCAGCCTGGGAGGTGGAGGTTGCTATGACCTGATAACGTGCCATTGCACTCCAGGCTGGGAGACAGAATGAGACCCTGTCTCAAAAAAAGTAACTAAATAAAATAAATCGATATAATGCACGTGCTATGAATGATGTTTATAATTGCATGTTGTGTTAATTTTGAAAAATTAACAAGGGTTTTAAATTGCATTTACTCTATGAAAATATGTACTCTGTGTGAAAATTTTTAAAGATACAAAAAAAGAAAAAAATAAAATCGTATGTCTTTCATTCAGAGATAGCCATTATTAATATTGCAATGCATATATTTCTATTTTTAAAAATTTGAGTCAGGTGCAGTATCTTGCACCCATAGTCCCAGCTACTTGGAAGCTGAGTCAGGAGGATTGCTTGAGCCGAGGAGGTCAAGACCAGCCTGGAGTGAGGCCTTGTTTCAAAAAAAAAAAAAAAAAAGAATTAATTAAAAATTAATCTCGATCTCGCTTGATTAGAACAATGATAAAAGAAAAAGAAAAAAGAAGTGGAAAAAAATTATTTCTTAAAATGCTTACACTTTCCATTTAGTGTTGGAAATATTAAACAAATAAATATTTTGTTACTCCTGAACATTTCCCACTATTCCACATCACAGCTGGGTAAGTAATTTATTATGAACTTGATCATCCAGCCTGCCTGCTACAGTGCTACCCAGATTGACAAATGTCTTACCTGCCAAACTCAGACAATTGTTGCCACTTATTTATGAATGTATAAATCTGATGTTAGAGCCATCACTTTTTTCTGTGTTAAAAAAATAATAGCCTTTGGAAAAATCAAGCACCATCAGAGTTTATATTTCATTATAAATCCTTCTAATAATTCTTCAGGCATACCATATGCACCTAAAAATGGATAAAGTGACTAAAATGTGACATCTCCATGAAGTGTGACCTGACCCACATTTTTGTGGGCTGGCATCGGGGAGTCTTCAACAAAAGCATTCCAAGGCAGACGAAGGTGGCAATGCTTCATTCCCACAGAAAAGCTATGGGACTATGTCGAAAATGGTTCTGTTTTTCAAGGAAAAAGATACTTAATTTATCCATTGTATTAGTCCATTTTCACACTGCTGATAAAGACATACCTGAGATTGGGAAGAAAAAGAGATTTAATTGGACTTATAGTTCCACATGACTGGTGAGGCCTCAGAATCATGGCAGGAGGCGAAAGGCACTTCTAACGTGGCAGCGGCAAGAGAAAATGAGGAGGAAGCAAAACGGGAAACTCTTGATAAACATATCAGGTCTTGTGAGACATTTTGACTATCACAAGAATAGAATGGGAAAGACTGAGCCCCATGATCGAATTACCTTCTCCTGGGTCCCTCCCACAACACGGGAGAATTCTGGGAGATACAATTCAAGTTGAGATTTGGGTGGGGACACAGCCAAACCATATCATTCTGCCCCTGGCCCCTCCAAATCTCACGTCCTCATATTTCAAAACCAATCATGCCTTCCCAACTGTCCACCAAAGTCTTAACTCATTTCAGTGTTAACCCAAAAGTCCACAATCCAAAATCTCATCTGAGACAAGGTAAATCCCTTCTACCCATGAGCCTGTAAAATCAAAAGCAAGCTAGTTACTTCCTAGATAAAATGGGGGTACAGGTATTGGGTAAATACAGCTGTTCCAAATTGACCAAAACAGAGGGGTTGCAGGGCTCATGGAAAGTCTGAAATCCAGTGGGGCAGCCAAATTTTAAAGCTCCAAAATTATCCTTTGAATCCAGGTTTCACATCCAAGTCACACTAATGCAAGAGGTGGGTTCCCATGGTCTTGGGCAGCTCCGCCCCTGTGGCTTTGCACGGTACAGCCTCCCTCTTGGCTGCTTTCACAGGCTAGTGTTGAGTGTCTGCAGCTTTTCTAGATGCATGGTACATGCTGTCAGTGGATCTACCATTCTGGGGTCTGGAGGACAATGACCCTCTTTGCACAGCTTGACTAGGCAGTGCCCCAGTAGGGACTCCGTGTGGGGGTTCCAAACCCATATTTCCCTTCTGCACTGCCTAGCAGAGGTTCTCCATGAGGCCCCCCCAACCCTGCCCATGGCAAACTTTGGCCTGGACATCCAGGCATGTCCATACCTCTTCTGAAATCTAGGCAGAGGTTCCCAAACCTCAATTCCTGACTTCTGTTCACCCGCAAGCTCAACACCATGTGGAAGCTGCCAAGGCTTAGGGCTTCCACTCTCTGAAGCCACAGCCCAAGCTCTACATTTGTCCCTTTCAGTCACAGGTAGAGTGGCTGGGACACAGGGCACCAAGTCCCTAGACTGAACACAGCACATTCCTAGACTGGCCCTGCCCACAAAACCACTTTTTCCGCTTGGGCCTTGAGGCCCAAGTGATGGGAGGAGCTGTCATGAAGGTCTCTGACATGGCCTGGAGACATTTTCCCCCATGGTCTTCAGGATTAACATTAGCCTCCTTGCTACTTATGCAAATTTCTGCAGCCAGCTTGAATTTCTCCTCAAAAAATGTTTTTTTCTACTGCATCTTCAGGCCGCAAATTTTCTGAACTTTTATGCTGTTTCCCTTTTAAAATGGAAAGCTTTTAACAGCACCCAAGTTACTTTTTGAATGCTTTGCTGTTTAGAAATTTCTTCTGCCAGATACCCTAAATCATCTCTCTCAAG
The DNA here is from genome assembly GCF_002776525.5 of Piliocolobus tephrosceles. Lineage (NCBI taxonomy): Eukaryota > Metazoa > Chordata > Mammalia > Primates > Cercopithecidae > Piliocolobus > Piliocolobus tephrosceles. Next base: position 42,785,502 of record NC_045438.1, read on the forward strand.
TTCAAAGTTTTACAAATCTCTAGGGCAGGGGCAACATGCCACCATTCTCTTTGCTGAAACATAATAAGAGTCACCTTTGCTCCAGTTCCCAACAAGTTCCTCATCTCCATCTGAGACCACCTCAGCCTGGACCTTACTGTCCATATTGCTATCAGCATTTTTGTCAAAGCCATTCAACAAGTCTCTAGGAGGTTCCAAACTTTCCCACATTTTCCTATCTTCTTCTGAGCCTTCCAAACTGTTCCAACATCTGCCTGTTACCCAGTTCCAAAGTTGATTCCACAGTTTTGGGTATCTTTTTAGGAACACCCCACTCCTGGTACCACTTTACTGTATTAGTCTGTTGTCTTGCTGCTGATAAAGACATACCCTAGAATGGGAAGAAAAAGAGGTTTAACTGGACTTACAGTTCCATATGGCTGGGGAGGCCTCAGAATCCTAACAGGAGACAAAAGGCATTTCTTAGATGGTGGCAGCAAGATAAAATGAGGAGAAAGCAAAAGCAGAAACCCCTGATAAACCCATCAGATCTCAGGAGACTCATTCACTATCATGAGAATAGCATGGAAAAGACCAGCCCTCATGATTCAATTACCTTCCCCTGGGTCCCTCCCACAACATGTGGGAATTCTGGAGATATAATTCAAGTTAAGATTTGGGTGAGGACACAGCCAAACTGTATCATTTTTGTTTCCTCAAAGCTCATTAATGTCAAATAATGATCAAACTGAAAGACTATTGACTCAGTTTCTAGGGATGACTGTAGTCTTCAATGGCCTTCAAGTTACCATCTGTAGACAAGCAATCACCCCTCCTCATTGCCCTGGGCACTCTTATGATACACATGATCTTTCTCAATCCAGCTGGGCCCCTCCATGAGGCAGTAGTGCCTGCCCTTATCCTCTGCACCCACTTGCCTCCACCATACATAGCTCCATGGTGTAGGTGCAGATCAGCCCGTAGCATTGGTAGCTACCCCGTGACTGGGACAGTCCTGAGGACAAGACTGGATGGGGAATTTCTAACCCATGTTGCCACTGGTCACTTTCCTTCTAGCCAGTTTTTGGGAGCAAGGGCTTCTCTACCTCCTTATTTCCACCTGCCCCAAAGTGGCAGCAAGAAGATAGCAATATAGATTGGACAGCACCTAGACTATAACAGATCACTTAGATTAATCTCTCTCTTGTCCATTGCCTACCAGGGCTCTATGAAGATAGAGGGAGCCATAGTTGGCACATCCCTGCTCAAGTGGGCTCAGGGTATGGGCCTAGGCCTTCTAAAAGTCCTTGAGTGCTTTGAATGTTAGAATATTGGCTCAGTTCAGAAGAAAACTGAGGCCCAGGAAAGGGCTGTTAATGACTACAGAATGTAGACCCAGTGCAAAATAAGGAGTATCTCTGGACAGGTGTTGTGGCTTATGCCTGTAAACCCAGCACTTTGGGAGACTGGGATGGGAGAATTGCTTGAGCCCAAGAGTTCAAGACCATCCTAGGCAACGTAGAGAGACCCCCCATTCTGTTTAAATAAAAACATAAATAAGCAATATCTCCAAAGAGGACCACTTAGATGATGGGTAGTCTGGCTGTATACAGAGTATATATAAGAGAGAAAATATAGGAAAATGGGCCCTATGACTACAATAGAGGTCTAAGTCTACCTCTCTGGAGATAACTGTGTTACCGCCCAACTGAGAAAAACCAAAATGGGAGTGAACTTCTGTTGCAGAGAGTAGATAATGCCTGTTTACCAGGGGGCCAGCTTTCTTTCACCTGTCAGAATCTTATTCTTCAGTTTGAGAAAGGAACAAGAGAGAAAAGCAATATAATTACAAATTTGAATCTGGCGAAGACCACAAGGAGGGACCCAAGTTGTTAGAAGTGTCTTGAAGGTTGGAGTTGATTTTAAGCAGTGATGGTCTCAAGGAAGTACAGTTCTCCACCAGCTCTCCCCTCCCCATTCCTGTACATTGGTTTTTCTGGCCAAGGGCATGTGTCCTGTTGGGGCCTTGTCCTTATTATGAATATCTTAAGGACAGCTGTGCTATAGGCATACCCTTTATTGGACCCTTTCTATGTCATAACTTTTGTTTTTTGAGACAGAGTCTTGCTGTGTCACCCAGGCTGGAGTGCAGTGGTGCGATCTTGGCTCACTGCAAGCTCCGCCTCCTGGGTTCACACCGTTCTCCTGCCTCAGCCTCCCGAGTAGCTGGGACTACAGGTGACTGCCACCACGCCCAGCTAATTTTTTTTTTGTATTTTTAGTAGAGATGGGGTTTCACTGTGTTAGCCAGGATGGTTTTGATCTCCTGACCTCATGATCCGTCTGCCTCGGCCACCCAAAGTGCTGGGATTACAGGCGTGAGCCACGGCGCCCGGCCTGTATGTCATAACTTTGTACATTTCTGAGTGTATGGGTTTAATATTATAGGAACAGGCTTTTGTTCCCATTTCTAAAAGTTTTTTAGAAAAACTTTTAGAAGTTTTTTGCCTTGATAATTCAATCCATGGCTTTTGCCTTGATAATTCAATCACGAAACCAGCCGTTCTGTATCTGGGTTACTATTGTGTCTGTGCATTGCATATTCCTTGCGTCAGGGATGATAGACCTTTATCACAGTGCCAGGCAAGTTGGGGAAAATAGCATAATGCAGGTGGTTGCCAAAGACTGTGACCTATCTGAAACGATGATTTTTTATAGTCTCAAAAATTAGGGCACATGGCTTTCTAGTTCTCATTAGAAATTCCCAAGATGCTGTTGCCTTTTTTTTTTTTTTTTGATGCCTGAAAGTGACCTTATTTAACCATAACTTTGAAGCGTTCTCTATAGAATACTTGCCACCATGAGGCTGTAAGCGGTTTACTGAATTCTGCCTTTTTCCTTGTCCTCCTGCAGCTCAGTCTGAGACCCACAGTGGCAGAGCTACAAGCTCGAAGGATCCTGCGATTTAACGAGTATGTAGAAGTCACAGATTCTCCTGACTATGACCGCCGAGCAGACAAGCCCTGGGCCAGGTTAACACCTGCAGACAAGGCAAGAATCCCAGTGGATTTCGTGTTGATTGTGTTGCTTTTCTGGAAGCTCCAATATCCACATTCCCCCTACTTAAGTCATCCTAGGGGATGAGATCTTACCAAATATTACAACGGTTTTCTGCCTCTGATTATTTAAGCCAGTTAAAGTGATATGTTTAGTGATAGCAATGTAGTTCTTTCAACTAAGTCTCAGAGAAAAGTAGTTCTTATTTACCATAAAACCCACCTGCTTTCATACCTGGATGGGGAGGGCTTTCTCACATCCAGGATTTATCCTTACTCTTAGAAAATATAACTTATACCACTTATCATTTTAAAGGGATGTGTTAACAATAGAAAAGTTTGATTTTTGTCAAGACTGGCATACTTTTAATAGAAATGACAAGACAGCAAATAGTTTAGGCTATGTGGGCCATACAATCTTTGTTGCAACTGCCCAGTCCTGCCATTGTAGCATGAAAACAGCCACAGACAATGCGTAATTGAATGGATATGTTTATGTTCCAATAAAACTTTATCTACAAAAACAGATGGTGGGCCAAATTTGGCCTGCAGGTCAGGCTTACCAACCCCTACTCTAAATCATTGCACACAGTTCCTGAAAAATGAAAAATACAGTGGGTTCTATCAATGTAGAAAGACTTTTATCTTATGAGTACCATTGTTCCATAGGCAAAGATTCTTGCCAACCATTTGTTTTTAAATTGTTCTAATTTTTCTCTCTTAGCAAAATCTGGTATTGAATAAACTCATGCTATACCCAGTTTTTTTTTTTTAATCGTAAGTACTTTTGCTTAAACATGCCATGTCTTAATGCTACATACTGTGCATCAAGCACATACTAGAGATACAGATTCAGAAATTCTTAGTTCATAAGTACAAATGAAAAGTAAGAGGAATAAGATCACAAAGGAAGAATGTTCAGAACAAGAGTAGAGGAGAAGGAGGCTGAGAAAAGCACTCCAGGGACATTTTAGGAAGAAGCAGCAGAAAAATATTGAGAAGAAATGTCTGTGAGGTGGGGAAAGAGGAGAAGCTCGTAGCACAGCAGCTTGGAAGTACTGTCAGGGAGGACGGCCATGTGTGTGCAGTGACATGGTGAGAGGGAGCATTTTGGTGGCCTGACGGGTGGAAGCCTGTGATGGAGACAATGAGGATCAAACACAATCCTGAGAATTTGGGCTCTGAAGGGTAGCAGTATCATAAGGCAGTTGTTCAACATATGGCTGGTGATTGTGAAGGTTAATAAGCTTGGGTGCGTAAATTTGGAAAACGAGATACGGTACCAAGGGAGTGATTTTTTTTTTTTTTTTTTCAATTTATGGGAAATACTTGAACAATTTTTTATGCTGTGAAGGGGTCAAAAGAAAGGGAGAGGTTGAACATACAGGAGGAAAAGTCAGTAACTGATAGAGTGGGAAAAAAGCACTGGAGTAGCAGGACAGTACTTATCTGGAAGAGGCAAGGAGCAGACCCTTGAGGACAGGAGGGAGAGCACAGGCTGAGGAAGCTAGGAAGGCATATTTCATTGTGCTTTTACTTTGCCTTTCGCTCATTTTGAGTGAAGTTGAGCAAATTTTCATATGCCTATTGGGCATTTGGATTCCACTCCATTGAAGTGCCTTTTGCCCATTTTCTTTTGGGTTATCAATTTTTTCTGATTCATAGGAGTTCTTCCTATATTTCAGTTATATATGTTGCAAATATTGATTTAACAAGATTCTTAAACTTAATACAGTCAAATTTTTATGGTTTATGATTTTATTTCTGGTTTTAAACATTCTTTGCATACCAAAATGATAGATATATTCTCATATACTGTCTTCTAAAGTGTTTATAGATTTGCTTTTCACATTTAACTTCTTGGTTTGCCTGGAGTTGTTTTTTGGGGAAGGTATAAGATATGCTTTCAGTTTTCTTGGTCATCTGTATTATATGTTTGTTTTTTATGTCATTATTTGCTCTTTTCTCTTCTTCCCCTTAATTTTTTGGGCTTTATTGGCTGTTCTGTTCTAACCTAAGATAGACTCTCCAGATTATTAATTTTCATCCTTCTTTACTTTCTGATAGAAGCACTGAGGGTTAGAAATGACTCTGTGTGTCAGTGATTTGCAACCTTGGCTACACATTGGAATCACCTATAGATCTTTAAGAATGCGGATGTCTGGGTCTCCTCTCCAGAGATGCTGATCTCATTGGTCTGGGATGTGGCCTTTATATTGGGATTGTAGTAATTGTGTCTCATATGTCCTTGAAAACAATATGTGTCCTACAGTTTGAGGGTGTGCAAATTCTCCTGTAAAATCAGTCTTGTTAGTTCTATTCAGATTTCTGTAGCCTTAGGGTTTTTTTTTTTTTTTTTTTTTTTTTTTTTTTTTTTTTTTTTTTTTT
>NC_045438.1:42791024-42799542 GCF_002776525.5 Piliocolobus tephrosceles
TTTTTTTTTTTTTTTTTTTTTTTTTTTTTGTCTATTTGATCTGTCAGTTAACAAATAAGACGTGTTAAATCTCCCACTATGTGGATTTTTTTGTACTTCTTATAATTCTGTCAATTTTGCTTCATTTATTGTGAGGTGTGTCATTAGATACATATGTTTAGAATGTATACATTTTCCTGATGAAAACTTTGTTATATTTAAAAATATAACTTTTAAACTAGATTATCAAAATGAGTTATTAGACTACCTTGGTACTATGAATTGAAGCAACAAACCTCTGTGATGTTTAGCTCATGGCTTTGAATTTTCAGTGTACATTTCATCCCTCCCTGCCTATCCCCTTACTTACTGTCTCACACGTCCATGTGAAGAGGCCTGACATTCCTGTCTTATATTAATAAGAAAAATGAAACAAAATAGTGGTAAGGTGTTGGGGCGGCGAAAATTTTTGGGGGTGGTATGGAGAGATAATGGGTGATGTTTCTCAGAGCTGCTTTGAGCAGGATTAGGGGAGGCGTGGGAACCTACAGTGGGAGAGATTCAACTGAAGAAAGATTTTGGGGTAAAGAGTGATATTGTGGGGTTGTTAGAAGGAGCATATGTCATATAGAATTATTGGTGATGGCCTGGATGCGATTTTGTATGGATTGAGAAACTAAATGAAAGATACAAGGTCCGAATAAGAGAAGGAGAAAAACAGGTATTAAAGGACTAAGAATTGGGAGTACCCAGTCCAAGTGAAAGCAAAGAGAGGCTGGGATGAAGGGTGCAAGGAATAGTAAGGAAAGCATGTTTGAGATCCAGAACAGAATAATGGGTTATGGAGGGGTTGTGGAGGGAGGTATTGAGAATAGGAGAGTATATGTGTTTGGCACCATGGGGTGGATAGGCAAAACAATTTGGTTGATAAGGCGCAGATCCTGAACTAACCTGTAAGACTTGTCTGGTTTTTGGACAGGTAAAATGGGGGAATTGTAAGGAGAGTTTATATGTTTTAGAAGCCCATGCTGTATCAGGAGAGTGATAATAGTCTTTAATCCTTTTAAAGCATGCTGTGGGATGGGATACTGGTGTTGAGCGAGGTAAGAGTGATAGGTTTCAATGGGATGGTAAGGGGTGCATCATTTGTCGCCGAGGAGGGAGTAGAGGTATCCTATACACTTGTGGATTCAGGTGGGGAGATACAAGGAGAGGATGCGAAGGAGGTTTTGAACTAGGGGAAAAGGTGGCAATGAGGTATGGCTGTAGCCCAGGAATAGTCAGGGAAGCAGATAATTTAGTTAAAATGTGTCTATCTAATAAGGGAGCTGGGCAGATGGAGATAACTAAAAAGGAGTGCTTAAAAGAGCATTGTCTAAGTTGGCACCAGAGTTGGGGAGTTTTAAGAGGTTTAGAAGCCTGGCCGTCAATACCCACAACAGTTATGGAGGCAAAGGAAAAAGGCCTTTGTAAAGAAGGTCATGTGGAGTTGGTAGCCTCTGTATTAACTAAGAAGAGGACGGACTGTAACTACACTGTAAGAGTTACCCAAAGCGTCTGTGATGGTCCAGGAGGCTTCCAAGGCGGTCGGGCAGTGTCAGTCTTCAGCCGCTAAGCTGAGAAGATTTGGGGAGGAGTCAGTCAGAACCTTGGGCCAGTTGGGCAGTCCATTTTCCAGCGGGGTCCCGCACAGATGGGACACGGCTTAGGAAGAATCCCAGGCTGCGGGCATTCTTTGGCCCAGTAGCCAGATTTCCAGCACTTGAAGCAAGATCCTGAGGGAGGAAGACCTGAAGGAATGCCTAACCTCTGTGGCTTAGGCGTTTTGAAGTTTTTGTGTGCTGGAGATATGGCTCGGGTTTCTCTCACAGCGGAGGCAAGTAATTGTAACTCTTCTCTATTATTGTACACCTGGAAGGTGAGGTTAATTAAGTCCTGTTGTGGGGTTTGAGGGCTGGAATCTAATTTTTGGAGCTTTTTCTAATGTCGGGAGTTTACTGGGTGATAAAATGCATATTAAGAATAAGGCGGCCTTCTAGCCCCTCTGGGTCTAGGGTGGTAAAGCGTCTAAGGGTTGCTGCTAAGCAGGCCATGAACTGGGCTGGGTTCTTTACCTTGGGTAGTTTCTTTAAGTTTGTCATAATTAACAGCTTTGTAAGCTGCCTTTTAAGCCCTTCAACTAGGCAGGAAACCATGTAATCTCGCCTAGCTATACCTGATATAGTTCCACTGGGGATCTTCTCGGGGAACTGCTCTAATGCCTTCCTGGAGGTCTGGCTCATGAAGCCGGCGGTTATCAGCGTGAGATTGGGCTAGAGAAAAAACTCTTTCCCATTCATCTGGGTAGAAGTTAGGATGACATTTAAGTTACTCCAGGTTAAATTGTAGGACAGAGTTAGATATCGGAATTCCTGTATATGTTTAGTGGGGTCTGATGAGAAAGAGCCTAAATGCTGACTGATTTGGGAAGGGTCTGATAGAGAAAAAGGCACATGTACCCTGACTATGCCTTCAGCTCCAGCCACCTCTCTAAGAGGAAATTGTTGGGCAGGTGAGGGAGGGCTAGTCGTGGAACGAAACTATAAGCCAGACTGAGTGTCAGGAGGGGAGGTGATAGAAGGATTATAGGGTGGGGGAGCAGAAGCTGAGGAAGAATTGCGACCTGGCTTGGCCTAGTGAGGAGCAGCCTGGGGAGAAGGGGAGAGGTCAGATGAGTCCATAGAAAAGGATTCAGAGAACTCAGAGCTTGGAGTGGAGACTGAAGGAGCTAGAGAAGAGAAAGAAGAAAGATTTGGGATGGGTCTCATTGGGAGCAGAGACTAGGGAGGGATGAATGTGTAAAAGAATGCCTGGACATCAGGCACTTCAGACCATTTGTCCATTTTTCAATAAAAATTATCTAGATCTTGAAGGATAGACAAATCGAAAGTGCCATTCTCTGATCACTTGGAACTGGTGTCGAGTTTGTACTAGGGCCAAGCAGTATTGCAGAAGAAAATAAGATGCTTAGATTTTAGGTCAGGCTAGAGTTGAAGAGGTTTTAAGTTCTTGAGAACACAGGCTAAGGGAGAAGAAGGAGGAATGGAGGGTGGAAGTTTGCCATAGTGAAGGAGGCAAGTTTAAAAAGAAGGGTAGAGGGCTGCAACGTGGGTAAGCAGCCAAAGGAGGCGTCCCCGCAATTGACTTGCCAACAAGGGAATGTGGGTGAATGTTCAAGGCAGGCGTCCCCGCGGAGATCAGACACCAGTGGAATGTGGGTGAATAATCAGAGAGGCGTCCCCACAATGGTTAAACACCAAGGGAAGGCTGCCTTCCCAAGTCTGTGACTGGCGCCAGAGTTTTGGGTTCACGGATAAAATGTGTCTCCTTTATCTCTACCAGAAAATGAAAGGAATTGAAATTAAGAGAAGGGAGAGATTGAAGGGTGGCGCCAAGATTGAAAGGAGAAAGAGGTTGGGGGATAGTGAGAAGGGCTAGAGAAGAGAGTAAAAAGAGGCCGCTTACCCGATTTAAAATTGGTGATATGTTCCTTGGGCTGGTTGGTCTGAGGACCTGAGGTCATTGGTGGATCTCTTCATGGAGTGAGGGTGAGGACAGGAGACTGGTCTCCCGAAGGAGTCCCGCTGACCCGGGTCTTCAGCACTGAATGTCTCACGTGTCCATGTGAAGGGACCACCAAACAGGCTTTGTGCAAGCACCATGGCTGTTTATTTCACCTGGGTGTGGGCGGGCTGAGTCTGAAAAGAGAGTCAGCAAAGGGTAATGGGATTATCATTAGTTCCTATAGGTTTTGGGATAGGCGGTGGAGTTAAGAGCAATGTTTTGGGGGCAGGGGGTGGATCTCACAAAGTACATTCTCAAAGGTGGGGAGAATTACAAAGAACCTTCTTAAGGGTGGGGGAGATTATAAAGAATCTTCCTAAGGGTGGGGGAGATTACAAAGTACATTGCTCAGTTAGGTAGGGGCAGAAATAAATCACAATGGTGAAATGTCATCAATTAAGGCTGTTTTTACTTTTCTTGTGGATCTTCAGTTGCTTCAGGCCATCTGCATGTACAGGTCACTGGAGATATGATGGCCTAACTTGGGCTCAGAGGCCTGACACTAAGCACTAGCTTGCAATTTTTTGTTTGTCCTTGAAGGGTCAGATATTCTAGCTTACCCTTACACTGAGGATATGCAATTTGGTCACCAATTTATGGAGAGAGAATTATTTATTAGACCTGGGTGGGTTTTGTGTGTCTTCCGTATTTCACCAAATCATAAAGATGCCTCCTTAAATTCACTAGATTTAACACAAGTGCCCTCAAGGTCACAGCCAGTTTCATTGCTCACTTACCTTATTTCTCTGGCCATGATCTTATTTTACTCATTCTTGTTGAAGTATTCTTTACTCTTTTCCCAACTGTTTAGTACATTTAAAGCAGTTTTTAGATGCAATGTTTAGCATTTTAATTGTTTTTCAATAGAAGAGTTACTCAAGGCATCTGGGATGCCATTTTGCTAGAAATAATACTGCATTCTGAACTTGGTGCAAGGTTTCTTCCATCCTCCTTTCCTTTCAGTTGTGGGCTTTTAGTCATTCACCTGTCGTTTTGTGGCTCCTAGTTGACCCTGCTCTAGTCACTGTTTCTGTGCAGTGACCTTCCCCAAAACTTAGGGATTGAAAACAGCAACTATTTTATATCTTACAGATTTTGTAGGTTGGAGATTTAGTCAGGGCTCAGCTAGGTGATTCTTCTGCTCTTCATGAGGTTGACCAAGGTCACTCAATGTTATTCAGCTGACAAATAGGCTACTTTGGAGGCTCCAAGACAGCCTCTCTAACATGTCTGGTGTCTTGGTAGGGATGGCTCAGAGGCAGGGCTCAACTCTGGCTCCTAGTCGACCAAACTTACTTATACATGGCCTCTTCAGCATGGTAGCCTGAGTCATCAGTCTTCTTACATGGTGGCTGGGCAAATGTCCCAAGAGAACCAGGTAAAAGCTATATGGCCTTACCTGATCTGGCTTTGGAAGGCATGCAGCCTCACTTCTACTACATTCTGTTAGTTACAGGCAAGTCATAAGATCAGCTCAAGCTTCAAGGAAAGGGGAATTAATTAGCTCCACTTCTTGACAGGGGAGTGATGAGATTACAAGTGTGGCCAAATTTGGAAAATATAATTTTCCACACCCACCATTCCCAGCTATCTTATTATTCAAATGCAAAACTTCAGAAAGGCAGATAGGGCCAGATAAATGAGTAAAGGTCACTGCAGTTGCCAAGTATGCAAACAGGGAGAGTCTAAATGACTAACCACCCTCATATGAAAACTAAATTGTCCAAACCCTAGAAATGGTTCTTTTTAACTCTTGTTCTTTTGTTGGAAGGTAAAGCTCATTCCTCTTTAGCTGTAACAGAGGATTTTTTTTTTTTTAAATTTTATGTTGAAACAAAAATGGGATTTTGTTCTGGACTTCTAGGCTTCAGGGGAAAGGTACATGGCCAGGTTTTCTGCCACAGGCTTTGTTTCTGTTCACGAGTGCTTTGAAGGCACATGACTTTGACATTTCCCTTGCAGATCTGATCCCCAGAGCATAGCCACAGCCCCTTTCTCCTCACACATGGGCCTCATTTTCTCCCTCTGACAGTTTCTCTCACATTTCTCCTGAGACTTTTTAAAGTCTAAAAGGCAGCATTTTTAGAAGTGGATTTTTATTGTGTATGTGTGTGTATCTCTACAAGAAAATTAAGAGGTAGAATTTCTTTTAAATAGAAAAAATATTGGCCAGGCATGGTGGCTTATGCCTATAATCCTAGCACTTTGGGAGGCCGAGGTGGGCAGATTTCTTGAGCTAAGGAGTTTGAGACCAGCCTGAGTGATGTGGTGGAACCCTATCTCTACTAAAAAATACAAAATTTGCCGGGTGTGGTGGCACATGCCTGTAGTCCCAACTACTCGGGAAGCTGAGGTGGGAGAATTGCTTGAGCCCAGGAGCAGGAGGCTGCAGAGAGCTATGCCACTGCACTCCAGCCTGTGCAGCAGAGCCAGACCTTGTCTCAAAATAAATAAATAAATGAATAATATGGTACACTTTTTAAAGATAAAAAATAGAAAAATGCAATAATTTAAGATGTTTATGTGTAGTATATTGTATATACACAGGTGATGAATATTCATTGGGCCATATCTGAATATTCAAAAATGCAAAAATAAGAAAAATACTTTAATGCACAGTACTTTTAAGAATTTCTAAAAATACCATTTCCTACCTAACACTGACAAAAATTGTTGCCTCTAGTTGTTAAAAGATATATGTGATGAAATCGTACTTACTGCCCAGAGATCCTAAAACTATCAATGGTCTTAGTGTATATTTTATTTTAGAATGAAAATGACACATGCTAATCACCATTATTAACCAGCGTTTCTGGTTTTTCTTGCTTTTCACCTTAAAGCATTTTGTAATATATTATTTATTATATATATATATTTAGATCAAATTTAAAATAATATATTGTATTAAGTTAATTCATGTAAAAATTGTAATTTAACTATTATGTTTAAAAATGAGTTTTATTTTTAACTTTTGAGGTCTATGTCCCATTTTAAAAAACTATTCAAGATAAATATTTCCACCTCTGCTTTAAAAAATAATGAGGCCAGGTGCAGTGGCTCGTGCCTGTAATCCAAGCACTTTGAGAGGGTGAGTTGGGTGGATCTCTTGAGGTCAGGAGTTGAAGACCAGCCTGACCAACATGGTGAAACCCCATTTCTCCTAAATATACAAAAATTAGCTGTGCGTGGTGGCTCCTGCCTGTAGTCCCAGCTACTTGGGAGGCTGAAGCAGGAGGATCACTTGAACTCAGGAGGCAGAAGTTGCCGTGAGCTGAGATTGTACCACTGCACTTCAGCCTGGGTGACAAAGTGAGACTCCATCTCAAAAACAAAACAAAACCAACCAACCAAACAAACAAACAAAAAATGAACTCCTGTCAGCCTAAAGGAGCACCGTTTTTCTTTCTCTTATCTTAGTGCCATTTTCTTAGTCCCATTAAGCTACCACCTTGCATTTTAAAGAGTAGTAACCAATCAGTCAATAATTAATCAATGTCTCTCCTTTCTGTGAAGGAGGAAGGCCCTTGCTGGGTGTGGTGGGGAATCTCTGAAATCTGGTAGTCTGGTTAAATGGCTCATGTTGGAAAAGAGAAGTGATGGGAGAAATGCCTTATTAATTGTGAACTTGATTGAGCTTTATTCACCTTTAACATAAAATTTTCAGGTCAGGGCACAATGACTCACACTTGTAATGTCAGCACTTTGGGAGGCCAAGGTGGGAGGGTCACTTGAGGCCAGGAGTTAAAGACCAGCCTGAGCAACATAGCAAGACCCTCTCTCTACAAAAACTAAAAGACTTAGCCAGGTGTGGTAGCACATCCCTGTATTCCTAGCTACTTGGGAGGCTGAAGCAGGAGGATCCCTTGAGTTCGGGAGTTCAAGACTTCAGTGAGCTATAATTGTGCCACTGTACTGCAGCCTCGGCAGTAGAATGAGACCCTGTCTCTAAAACAAAAATAAACAAAATAAAATTGTCAGTTTTAGAATATATGTACTTAGAGCACTAGAAATACATGTACAGTAAAATAGAGATGGCCTGGTTTCCTGCACTGAGGTTGATAAATGAGTTGGCCCTTCAGTGGCAGACAGGTGAGGTCAGAGAAGGCCATCAAATTGGCCTGAAGATCTAGGCTTGCCTGCCGGTAACCATCTCCTTAGAGTAGAGCTTGGAAGCTCCATGGAGGAGAGAAGGGCAGTCTTTAGAGCTGGGCACTTCTAGGATGGATTGATTCTTGACTTGGCCACTTGGTAGTTGTTTGACCTTGGCCAAGTCGTTTAACCTAGGCTTACTTACTAGCAAAATAAAGCCAATTATATCTATCTTGAGAATTAGGTAGAATATCTCTAGAATTCCTGCTCATCAATAAATGGTAGCTCTTACCAATATTATACTCATGGTCAGGGATGAGAAGCCAAGCTTTGTTCCCCATTGGTGATATTTTCATTGTTGATTCCTCAGTTTATGATCTAGTCTAAAACTATCCAGTGAAAGAGAGTGTAGAATTTTTTCAGATGAGCTGTGCTTTTGTCCAACTCAGTAATCACTTATTAAAAGCCTTACAATATATTAAATATCATCCTAGATACTGGAGATTTGAAGTTGAATAACACATACAGTCTTTCCAGGAACACAGTGCCTAAACAGGTCCTAAGAAAGCCTGAGATTTTTGTTCTCCCTAAGCTATTCTTTGCCCTGTTCATTGCTGCCCTAGCAGCAGAAGGGCAACACTTACCTCCTTGTGGCATTGAACTTGATTGATGAGTAGTCCAGAAATCCTCTCCACATCCCATCATAATTTTACCCAAGAAATAAAGGATATCAAAATGGCAATTCTAGTTAATTCTGGCCCCACAGCTCATGCTATTTGGGAAGGCAGCAAGGTCTGCATTTTCTTTCTTTCTTTCTTTCTTTCTTTCTTTCTTTCTTTCTTTCTTT
>NC_045438.1:42799552-42818133 GCF_002776525.5 Piliocolobus tephrosceles
TTCTTTCTTTCTTTCTTTCTTTCTTTCTTTCTTTCTTTCTTTCTTTCATTATACTTTAAGTTCTGGGTTACATGTGCAAAACGTGCAGGTTTGTTACGTAGGTATACATGTGCCATGGTGGTTTGCTGCACCCATCAACCCATCACCTACATTAGGTATTTCTCCTAATGTTATCCCACCCCTAGTCCCCCACTCCCCACAGGCCCCAGTGTGATGTTCCCCTCCCTGTGTCCATGTGTTCTTATTGTTCAACTCCCACTTATGAGTGAGAACATGCAGTGTTTGGTTTTCTGATCTTGTGATAGTTTGCTGAGAATGAGATTTCCAGCTTCATCCATGTCCCTGCAAAGGACATCAACTTATCCTTTTTAATGGCTGCATAGTATTCCATGGTGTATATGTGCCACATTTTCTTAATCCAGTCTATCATTGATAGACATATGGGTTGGTTCCATGTCTTTGCTATTGTGAATAGTGCTGCAATAAACATACGTATGCATGTGTCTTTATCGTAGAATGATTTATAATCCTTTAGGTCTATGTCCAGTAATGGGATTGCTGGGTCAAATGGTATTTCTAGTATTAGATCCTTGAGGAATCGCCATACTGTCTTCCACAATGGTTGCACTAACTTACACTCTCACCAACAGTGTAAAAGCATTCATATTTTCCACAACCTCTCCAGCATCTGTTGTTTCCTGACTTTTTAATGATTGCCATTCTAACCGGCATGAGATGGTATCTCATTGTGGTTTTGATTTGCATTTCTCTCATGACCAGTGATAATGAGCATTTTTTCATATGTCTGTTGGCTGCATAAATGTCTTCATTTGAGAAATTTCTGTTCATATCCTTAGCCCATTTTTGATGGTGTTGTCCGCTTTTTTCTTGTAAATTTGTTTAAGTTCTTTGTAGATTCTGGATATTAGCCCTTTGTCAGATGGATAGATTGCAAAAATTTTCTCCCATTCCGTAGGTTGCCTGTTCACTCTGTTCACTCTTTTGCTGTGCAGGAACTGTTTTGTTTAATTAGATCCCATTTGTCAATTTTGGCTTTTGTTGCCATTGCTTTTGGTGTTTTAGTCATGAAGTCTTTGCCCATGCCTCTGTCCTGAATGGTATTGCCCAGGTTTTCTTCTAGGATTTTTGTGATCCTAGATCTTACATTTAAGTATTTGATCCATCTTGAGTTGATTTTTGTATAAGGTATAAGGAAGGGGTCCAGTTCCAGTTTCCTGCATATGGCCAGCCAGTTTTCCCAACACCATTTATTAAATAGGGAATCTTCCCTATTGCTTGTGTGTGTCAGGTTTGTCAAAGATCAGATGGTGGCAGATATGTGGTGTTATTTCTGAGGACTCTGTTGTGTTCCATTGATCTATATGTTTTGGTACCAGTACCATGCTGTTTTGGTTACTGTAGCCTTGTAAAGTTTGCAGTCAGGTAGCAAGGTGCCTCCAGCTTTGTTGTTCTTGCCCAGGAGTGTCTTGGATATGCGAGCTCTTTTTTGGTTCCATATGAAGTTTAAAGTAGTTTTTTCCAATGCTGTGAAGAAAGTCAGTGGTTGCTTGATGGGGATGTCTTTGAATCTGTAAATTACTTTGGGCAGTAAGGCCATTTTCAGTATATTGATTCTTCCTATCCATGAGCATTGAATGTTTTTCCATTTGGTTGTGTCCTCTCTGATTTCCTTGAGCAGTGGTTTGTAGTTCTCCTTGCAGAGGTCTTTCACATCCCTTGTAAGTTATATTCCTACGTATTTTATTCTCTTTGTAGCAATTGTGAATGGGAGTTCACTCACGATTTGGCTCTCTGTTTATCTGTTATTGGTGTATAAGAATGCTTGTGATTTTTGCACATTGATTTTGTATCCTTAGACTGCTGAAGTTGCTTATCAGCTTAAGGAGATTTGGGGCTGAGACGATGGGGTTTTCCAAATATACAGTCATGTCATCTGCAAACAGAGATAATTTGACTCGTTGCTTTAATAATTTGATATTTAATAATTTATCAAATTATCAAATTTATCAAATAAAAAGGTCAAATTTAATAATTTGAACTTTATTGCTTTCTCTTGACTGATTGCCCTGGCCAGAAGTTCCAATACTATGTTTAATAGAAGTGGTGAGAGAGGATATCCTTGTCTTGTGCCGGTTTTCACAGGGAATGCTTCCGGTTTTTGTCCATTCAGTATGATATTGGCTGTGGGTTTGTCATAAACAGCTCTTATTAGTTTGAGATACATTCCATCAATACCTAGTTTAGCATGAAGGCTGTTGAATTTTATCAAAGACCTTTTCTTTATCTATTGAGATAATCATGTGGTTTTTGTCATTGGTTCTGTTTATGTGATGGATTACATTTATTAATTTGCGTATGTTGAACCAGCCTTGCATCCTAGGGATGAAGTCAACTTGATCATGGTGGATCAGCTTTTTGATGTGCTGCTGGATTCGGTTTGCCAGTATTTGCATTGATGTTCATCAGGGATACTGGCCTAAAATTCTCTTTTTTTGTTGTGTCTCTGCCAGGCTTTGGTATCAGGATGATGCTGGCCTCATAAAATGAGTTAGGGAGGACTCCCTCTTTTTCTATTGATTGGAATAGTTTCAGAAGGAATGGTACCAGCTCCTCTTTGTACCTCTGGTAGATTTCGGCTGTGAATCTGTCTGGTCCTGGACGTTTTTTGGTTGGTAGGCTATTAATTATTGCCTCAATTTCAGAACTTGTTATTGGTCTATTCATAGATTCACCTTCTTCCTGGTTTAGTCTTGGGAGGGTGTATGTGCTCAGGAATTCATCCATTTCTTCTAGATTTTCTAGTTTATTGATTTAGAGGTTTTTATAGTATCCTCTGATGGTAGTTTGTGTTTCTGTGGGATCAGTGGTGATGTCCCCTTTATCATTTTTTATTGCATCTATTTGATTCTTTTCTTCTTTATTAGTCTTGCTAGCAGTCTATCTATTTTGTTGATCTTTTCAAATAACCAGTTCCTGGATTCACTGATTTTTTTTGAAGGTTTTTTTATGTCTCTATCTCCTTCAGTTCTGCTCTGATCTTAGTTATTTCTTGTCTTCTGCAAGCTTTTGAATTTGTTTGCTCTTGCTTCTTTAGTTCTTTTAATTGTGATGTTTGGATGTCGATTTTAGATCTCTTTTGCTTTCTCTTGTGGGCATTTAATGCTGTAAATTTCCCGCTACACAATGCTTTAGCTGTGTCCCAGAGATATGGTACATTGTGTCTTTGTTCTCATCGGTTTCAAAGAACATCTTTATTTCTGCCTTCATTTCGTTATTTATCGAGTAGTCATTCAGGAGCAGGTTGTTCAGTTTCCATGTAGTTGTGTGGTTTTGAAGCAGATTCTTAATCCTGAGTTCTAATGTGATTGCACTGTGGTCTGAGAGACAGTTTGTTTTGATTTCTGTTCCTTTACATTTGCTGAGGAGTGTTTTACTTCCAATTATGTGGTCAATTTTAGAATAAGTGCAATGTGGTGCTAAAAAGAATGTATATTCTGTTGATTTGGGGTGGAGAATACTGTAGATGTCTGTTACATTCACTTGGTCCAGAGCTGAGTTTGAGTCTTGGATATGATTGTTAATTTTTTGTCTTGTTGATCTTTCCAGTATTGACAGTGGGGTGTTAAAGTCTCCCATTATTATTGTGTGGGCATCTAAGTTTCTTTGTAGGTGTCTAAGAACTTGTTTTATGAATCTGGTGCTCCTGTATTGAGTGCATATATATTTAGAATAGTTAACTCTTTTTGTTGAATTGATCCCTTTACCATTATGTAATGGCTTTCTTTGTCTCTTTTGATATTTGTGTGTTTAAAGTCTGTTTTATCAGAGACCAGGATTGCAAGCCCTGCTTTTTTTTGCTTTCTGTTTGCTTGGTAGGTCTTCCTCCATCCCTTTATTTTGAGCCTATGTGTGTCTTCGCATGTGAGATGGGTCTCCTGAATACAGCACACTGATGGATCTAGACTGTTTATCCAGTTTGCCAGTCTGTGCCTTTTAATGGGGGCATTTAGCCCATTTACATTTAAGGTTAATATTGTTATGTTTGAATTTGATCCTGTCATTATTGTGTTAGCTGGTTATTTTGCCCATTAGTTGATGCACTTTCTTTATAGCATCAAAGGCCTTTACAGTTTGGCATGTCTTTGCAGTGGCTGGTACCGGTTGTTCCTTTCCATGTTTGGTGCTTCCTTCAGGAGCTCTTGTAAGGCAGGCCTAGTGATGACAAAATCTTTCAGCATTTGCTTGTCTGGAAAGGATTCTTTTTCTCCTTCACTTATGAAGCTTAGTTTGGCTGGATATGAAATTTTGGGTTGAAAATTCTTTTATTTAAGAATGGTTGAATATTGGCCCCCCACTCTCTTCTGGCTGGTAGGGTATCTGCCAAGAGATCTGCTATGAGTCTGATGGGCTTCTCTTTGTGGGTAACCCAACCTTTCTCTCTGGCTGCCCTTGACATTGTTTCCTTCATTTTAACCTTGGTCAGTCTGACAGTTATGTGTCTTGGGGTTGCTTTTCTTGAGGAGTATCTTTGTGGTGTTCTCTGTATTTCCTGAATTTGAATGTTGGCCTGTGTTCCTAGGTTGGGGAAGTTCTCTTGGATAATATCCGGAAGAGTGCTTTCTAACTTGGTTCCATTATCCCCGTCACTTTCAGGTACATCAATCAAACATGGATTAGGTCTTTTCACATAGTCTTATATTTATTGGAGGCTGTGTTAGTTTCTTTTCACTCTTTATTCTCTAATCTTATCTTCTCCCTCTATTTCACTAATTTGATCTTCAATCACTGATATCCTTTTTTCCACTTGATCGAATCGGCTATTGAAGCTTGTATATGCTTCATGAAGTTCTCGTACTGTGGTTTTCAGCTCCATCAGGTCATTTAAGCTCTTCTCTACACTGGTTATTCTAGTTAGCCATTCATCTAACCTTTTTTCAAGGTCTTTAGCTTCCTTGTGATGGGTTAAAACATGCTCCTTTAGCTCGGAGAAGTTTGTTGTTACCGACCTTCTGAAGCCTACTCTGTCAACTCGTCAAACTCATTCTCTGTCTAGTTTTGTTCCCTTGCTGGCGAGGAGTTGTGACCCTTTGGAGGAGAAGAGGCACTCTGGTTTTTGGAATTTTCAGCCCTTTCTGCTCTGGTTTCTTCCCATCTTTGTGGTTTTATCTACCTTTGGTCTTTGACGTTGGTGACCTACAGATGGGGTTTTGGTGTGGATGTCCTTTTTCTTGATGTTGATGCTATTCCTTTCTGTTTGCTCATTTTACTTCTAACAGACTGGCCCCTCAGCTTCAAGTCTGTTGGAGTTTGCTGGAGGTCCACTCCAGGTTCTGAATTTTCGACAAATCACCTGTTGCTTCTTCCCAGCATAACCCCTGAGCTGACTGGGACTGATGAAGCAGACCTGTTACCACTCACCACTGGCCAATTTTAAACTTAGCTTCAGACATTTTTGTTTCCTTTTTCCTCTCTATAATTCTCATGATGCCAAAATTACTACATATTTGGTCTCAGTTTCTATCTCATAGAGCTTTTTTGTTGTTGTTTCTACTTTAGAAATACCTAGTTTGGGCTCAGTGGTTTCCCATTGGTGGTACAACCCAGCACCACTGGGGCTCTAATCACCTAAACCTTCAGCCCAGTCTTTCAACAAAATCAGTCCCAGACTGGGTGTGGTGACTCATGGCTGTAATCCCAACACTTTGGGTAGGCTAAGGCAGGAGGATTGCTTGAGACCAGCCTGGGCAACACAACAAATCCTCGTCTCTACAAATTTTTTTTTTTTTAAATTAGCCAGGTGTGGTGGCCACACAGCTGTGGTCCCAGCTACTCAGGAGACTGAGGTGGGAGGGTGTCTTGAACCTTGGAATTTGAGGCTGCAGTGAGCTGTGATCACACCACCTGCACTCCAGCCTGAGTGACAGAACAAGACCCTGTCTCAAAAAAAAAAAAAAAAAAATCAGTCCTCTTTACATATATGTGAAGAATTATTAGGCCTAAAACCTGGTCTCCATTGCAAAAAAGAGAGTTAAGTTTATTATACATGTATTTGTCTAAAGTGTCTGAATTACTTTTTTTCCTCTTTAAACTCTCTCAGGAAATCTTACTCTTTATTCCAAGAAGAAGTATCTGTTGTAATAAAAATATGATCAATCTTCAGTGAATTTTAAATAAGCATTTTATCTCTTTAATTGCCTGTAGTCACATCTTTCTGGTATATTTTTTTCAAACAACTCATCCTTATAATTTCACATCACTTCCATTGCCACATCATTCACATAACTGACACATCTTTTCTAATTGTAAGCCCACACACACAACATGCAGATCGGAAGCAATTATCCTGATGACAGGGGCCCAGAAGCTCATTTTAGTGGAAAGACTGTAGGATGTGAGGTTAAAAGGCTTCTGTGTGAGCCCCATGTTTGTCACTTAACCCTTGTCCTGTTTAGAGAAAGAAAATGCACCTCACTGCCAGTGCTCATTTAATTTTACATAAACACGCTCTTTGAGGCTGAAGCAAATCTGACAGATTTCCCATGTGAAAATAAACTAGGGGCCGATTGCGGTGGCTCACGCCTGTAGTCCCAGCACTTTGGGAGGCCGAAGTGGGTGGATCCCTTGACCCTGGGTGTTTGAAACCAGCCTGGCCAACATTGTGAAATCCACCTCTACAGAAGATTAAAAAAAAATTAACCAGGCATGATGGTGCACACCTGTAGTCCCAGCCACTCAGGAGGCCGAGGTGGGAGGATTGTTTGAACCCAGGAGGCAGAGGTTGCAGTGAGCTGAGATCACGCCACTGCACTCCTACCTGAATGACAGAGTGAGACCCTGTCTTAAATAAATAAATAAATAAATTGCAAAAACTGTTCTTGGAGTTGTTTCTAAGTACAACCAACATCAAAATCATCTATTTTGGAAAAATCAGATTCATCGAACAATTTTTTGGCCAACAGCTGTTTGAGAATGATGTTAACATCACACATAGAAACACTGCGTTTTCTAGGATTTGACATTTTCAGCAATCGAGAAGTACTGTATTTTGTAAATGGGAATACCACTACTAAAACCATAATGCTATAAATAGAATGATGTCTTCTGTTTCCATAGTCGTTGCGAAAATAAAAGCAAGATATTTCATGGCAAACTTATCCTGAGGTAAACAACTGCAGTCGTTAGTGCTGCCAGGCAAATATTCTCAGGGAAAACAGGAAAAGGGTTAACGTGCATCTCTCTCTAGCAAGTCACATGACGTCTCTAGGCCTCCATTGTATCAGCTGTAAGGTAAAAGCCTTAGAATAGTTCTTAGGTTATCAACTGCTTTTTAACAAACCACCCCAGAACTTAGTGGCTTTTAAAACAGCTATTTTGTTCTCAATTCTGTGAGTTAGGAATTTGGGAAGGGCTCAGCCCAGCAGTTTGTTTCCGATCCCTGTGGCATCAGGTGAAATGCTGGGTTAGAGAATTCACTTCCAAGATAGCTTCTTCACTAATCGTTGGTGCCTTTTGCTCCTTGTCCTCTCTCTCTCTGTCTACCCACTATCTTATCCTCCAGGGCCTTTTCCTGTATCTTGGGTTTCTCACAGCATGGTTTTCTGAGAGTAGTCACTTTTTTTTACGTGGCAGCTGACTTTCAAGTAGCAAGAAGCAAAAGGTGCCAGGCCAGTTAAGGGCTTCATCAGACTGGCATGTATCACCTCTACCTCTATGGTGTGCATTTGTTGAAAGCAGTTACAGGACTCACCCAGTGTCGAGGCTGGAGAGATAGACTTCACCTCTTGATAGGGAAATTGCAAAGTCACATTGCAGATGAGCATGTAGGATGTGCCTGTAAATAGTAAACTGTCTCTCTTTATGTGTATGTATATGGTCACCAGTGAATTATAAATTTTGTTAATATGAGGGATGTATAGCACACAATTTACAATAGTAATGTTTTGTAAATTCCATATCTCATTTGATTCTCACAGAATGCTTTCATTGATTTTTGCCATACTAGATCAGCAGTAGCCAACCTACTATTGCAAATAAGGACTTTATCTTATTCATGGTTAAGTCAACTTCGGTAGCATTATCTTCTTTAATTCCAGTAGACTCTTCATAAATAAAAATGAAAGAATTGTTAATCCCAGTCACAAACTAGAATAATCTGTTTTTCAAGAGGCTCATAATAATGACATTTTATTAACTCTACAGTGTACAAAGCACTTTCAAATATGCTCTTGATTAATGCTCATGATTTTGTGAAGAATTTCCTCCTGGTTTTCCAGATAAGAAAACTGAGGTTTGGAGTGAAGTGACTCACTAAGGGTCACACTGCTAATGAGGGCATAGCCAAGACGAGAATACCTGTCTTCTAACTCCAAGTGTACCGCTTTTCACTTCCTCTGCTGAACCCTTACATTTGGAGAAGAAATTTAAAATGAACATCAAGACAGGATTCTCTGGCACTATTCAAATTAAAATACCTCCTTTCGGCTGGGCACAGTGGCTCATGCCTGTAATCCCAGCACTTTGGAGGGCCGAGGGGGATGGATCACGAGGTCAGGAGTTTGAGACCAACCTGCCCAACATGGTGAAACCCTGTCTCTACTAAAAATACAAAAATTAGCTGGGCATGGTGGCACATGCATGTAATCCTAGCTACTCGGGAGGCTGAGGCAGGAGAATCACTTGAACCCGGGAGGCAGAGGCTGCAGTGAGCCAAGATCGCGCCACTGCACTCCAGCCTGGGCAACAAGAGCGAAACTCCATCTCAAAAACAAAAACAAAAACAAAACAAAACAAAAAAACCTTTCAAAGAAGAATGTTTGATAGATGTTAATTGGTAAGTGGTATAGAGTGTCCTCACTCTTTCTCCTTCTGGTTCTACGCATCAGTTTTTGCAGTAAGCAAAAGCGTCCTCATTGTTGTTCGGACTGGTGAGACAAACTGGACAGCCATGTCACAGAGGACTCAGGCTCACACATATTTCTCTGCTTGCTTCTTCATTTCCGAAAGTCAATAGCAAGCATTATTGTCACAGTTCCTAGTCACAGGTTCCCCATAGAAACTACAGGGGCTGAGGAATACATTTGGGGAGAAGAGACAATCTGTGACATGGACTTAAATATGGCATTGAAAGGAGTGTTGAGGGAAAGGCTTGTGTATTGCAGAATGATGGTTAGTTATGAGAAAGAGCCAGAGAGAGGCCTCAGGGCTTTTTTCTGTCTGTTCCCTTTTCTAAAATTTATTATTTTCCAACCACAAAGAAGACTTTTTATCTCCCAGTGAAGTCGCTCCCTATAACTTATCACTCTTTGTTTTGGCTGAAGAGTCCATTTTGCCTAGAAGTTACAGGGGTGTTTTTATTAGCGCCTTTTTAAAAACATGAGTAAAACATTCTTTGTAGAAAAGTTAGGAAATGAAAATAAGCAGAAATTTGAAACCACAAATCATCTGTAATCCTGCCACTATTTGTTAACAGATAACTAATGTTAACATTTCAGTCTGAATGGCGTAAGCATCCCCTCAAATACCAAAAATTACGTGACATGGATTATGTGTTCTTTAAATAGCAATGCATTCTATTTGATATTTTCTTTGGGTAGCTTTAAGGACAATGCTCAAATTATAAGTTCTATTTCTATAAACTTTCAATATTAAAGAACATATAAGTGACTGCCTTCTCAGTAGCTCTCTGGCAGCTAGTCAAAGCCATGTTGTGGGCAATATTCAATGCAGAACTTTCCATAGGAAAATGGTATTGCTTCTCAGAAAATGTCATGACCTGCACTTTCCTTGTGGTTATCGTAGGTGGGGGATGTTCTGTGTGCTTCATAGACCAGACTCAGAGGATGAGTTTAGCAAAGGCCCACCCCCACTCCCCCTTGCCAAGGGCACTTGAAGGAAGTCTATCCTGGTTTTAGTTTGGCTATAGTATGACATTACATTTATTACACCTTAAAAGAATGTCTAAGCTGGGTATGGTGGTCATACCAGTAATCTCAGCACTTTGAGAAACTGAGGCAAGAGGATCATTTGAGCCTAGAAGTTCGAGATCAGCCTGGGCAATATCTTGAGACTCCGTCTCTACAAAAAAAAAAATTTAAAATTACCTGACCATGGTGGCACGGACCTGTAATCCCAGCTACTCGGAATGCTGAGGTGGGAGGATCACTTAAGCCCAGGAGTTTGAGGCTACAATGAGCCATGATCTCACTACTCCACTCCAGCTTGGGTGACAGAGTGAGAGCCTATCTCCTAAAAAAAAAAAAAAAAAGAAAAAAAAAAGAAAAGATCTGCTTCATTGATGCTGTGTATATAGGGGTAATACATGACCCAAATAACAATTCTATTTATCTATTTTTTTTTTCCTGTTTAGGCAGCAATAAGGAAAGAACTAAATGAATTTAAAAGCACAGAAATGGAAGTTCATGAAGAGAGTCGACAGTTTACAAGGTAGGTGACAAAATAGTTTAGAAATTGAGAATGCTTAAGATGTGATCCCATCTTAAGTTGGTTAAAAGAAAGAAATTGCCTACAATGGTAAATTTTATGATAGGTATATTTTATCACAATTTAAAAAATGTTTTTAAACAGTTTAGCTTAAAACCATCTTATGAACATTTCTGCTTCTCTCACATTCGTCCTTGCTTGCTTTTAAGAACCTAACAGTCAGTGTGACAGTTTTAAAGATATTACTAGATAAGACTGTAAATTTCTAGAATTTCATAATAAACTCAGCTATCTCCTTCAAGAACACTAAAACTAATCATGCTGAATAAGAATTTCTAAAATTAAATCTTTTCCTTCAAGGAAGTCTGAATCATTCCATAGGGCTACATTTTGGTTCCTTTCTTCATTTTTTTCTGAGCCTGAAGACATCATTTATTCTGCTCTTGAACAGACTTAGTTGAAGTTGTATGCCCAGAATAGATGCTGGCGAGAGTCAGTGTGGGCACATATATAACACTTTGGTTTCACAATAGACATAACATAGGATTGAAGCTGACTTTTCAGAAGATACAACTTTAGAGTGGGAATCCCGATTTTATTGGTGCTACAGGATATTGCTATCATCTTACCATTTTTCCCCCAGTCCCCTTCGGTTTCTTTCACAGGTTACCAAACCCAGAAAGGACCTGAGTGATCATATAGTCTGACCCCCTCACTTCACAGGTGTTCTGTTTATTTCTGTCTTAAGGACGAATGTACTTTGCTTTGTATAACAGGTGTTTCTAAAAATTTGCAAGCAAATCAAATCTTTAAAAATCAAATCAATAAAAAATACCAGGATAGATGACCAATGACATGAAGAAGATCATGATAGGTCTTTGTGGAAAACAAATATTGATCCCCTAAGCTACAGCCATACATCCTGGTGCCACTGTTCCTGCAGTCCCAGTTATGATGGCCCTGTGTACTGGGAGCATGTCAAAATATAACGGAAGCTGCTGTATAACCTCCAACTTTAACAGCAGACTTCCCTGAGATTGATGAGGGAGCAGTGAGGTTTGTTATCATAGACTTACTCCACAGCTTTTCTTCCTATGTTACTGTCTTGTGTGCCAGGGCAACTCCCCTTTCTTTCAGGGTTACAGTCGGCCTTCCATATCTATGGGTTCCCCATCTGCAGAATCAACTGGCCACAATCCAAATTTTTTTTTTTTTTTTTAGACAGCGTCTCGCTCTGTCACCCAGGCTAGAGGCACAATCTCAGCTTACTGCAACATCCACCTCCCAGGTTCAAGCCATGCTCCTGCCTCTTGTAATCCCAAGTAGCTGGGATTACAGGCCTGTGCCACCATACCTGGCTAATTTTTTTTTTTTTTTTTTTTGAGACGGGGTCTCGCTCTGTCGCCCAGGCTGGAATGCAGTGGCCGGATCTCAGCTCACTGCGAGCTCCGCCTCCCGGGTTCACACCATTCTCCTGCCTCAGCCTCCCGAGTAGCTGGGACTACAGGCACCCGCCACCTTGCCCGGCTAGTTTTTGGTATTTTTTAGTAGAGACGGGGTTTCACCGTGTTAGCCAGGATGGTCTCAATCTCCTGACCTCGTGATCCGCCCGCCTCAGCCTCCCAAAGTGCTGGGATTACAGGCTTGAGCCACCGCGCCTGGCCGCTAATTTTTGTATTAATAACAGAGACAGGGTTTCACCATGTTGGTCCAGCTGGTCTCAAACTCCTAACCTCAAGTGATCCGCCTGCCTCAGTCTCCCAAAATGCTGGGATTACAGGCATGAGCGACCACACCCAGCCCAAAATATTTTTTAAAACAAATACAACATAACTCCACAACAATAAAAATAACACAGATCATAAAACGATACTGTATAATAGCTATTTATACAGCACTTACATTATATTAGGTAGTATAAGTAATCTAAAGATGATTTAAAGTATATAAGAGGATGGGTGTAGGTTGTATATAAATTCTACACCATTTTATATCAGGGACTTGAGGAATTCATCGATTTTCGTATCTGAAGGGGTCCTGGAATGAATCCCCTGCAGACAGCAAGAGCTGAATGTACTTCTTCTTTATTTGTTTATGTCCTCCTCTCTCATTTGTTTGTATATACATGTAGAGTATTCCAACATCCTGAATGGATTTTTATCTATTTGAGGGCTTTATTCTATCATAATATACTCTGAGACCAACAACGTGTCCCTGTGAAGCCAGACTTTTTTTCCCCCTCTTTTCTCCCTTCCACTTCTGAGGTGGGGAAAAATGTATGCTAAAATGTGACACCTGTAGCTGCTCTCCTGAAGTAAAGTTGATTATTGAAAGGTGGCTCAATATTTGGGGTGATCTCATGCTGACTGGGGCCGCCGGGCAACTGGGAAGACGGAGTGCTTGGTGCAGTGGAGTCCTGACACCTGAGCTGCAGTGTCTGCACTCAACCCACACATTATCATTCGGGATAGTTTTGCTTCTGCGTAGTTTTCCTAGAAGTTGGAGTATCTGATAGCCTTATCTTCATTTAATAGCATGATATAAAGAATAAATTACAGTCAAAAAGAATCAAATTTTAAAAGTACATTTTTATGGAAGTTCTCATTTCACGAAAAATAAGTATTTATACTAAAAGAGGTTCTTTCTATTCTGTTGTACTCTATATGAAGAAGTACAATAAAATTGGGGTACAGGGAGAAGTAAGGGTCATTTTTGTTTCTTTGGGGTTTTTTTTTTTTTTTTTAAGTAGAGATGAGGTCTTGCTATATTGCCCAGGGTGGTCTTGAACTCCTGAGCTCAAGCGATCCTCCCACCTCAGTCTCCCAAAATGTTGTGATTACAGGCATGAGCCACTGCACCTGGCCTCTTTTTTATATTTGTATTTCTATGTACAAAAATAATATATTCTAATTAAGCATTCAAGCAATACAAAATTCTATTAAGTATAAATGATCGTGCCACTGCACTCCAGCCTGGACAACAGAGTGAGACTCAAAAATAAATAAATAAATGAAATAACCATATTCTTTCTAATCACCCACTCTCTTGTCTCACATACAAGAGTGCAGTTTTAAAAATTGATCTTTTTGTGGGGGTGGAGCAAGATGGCCAAATAGGAACAGCTCCAGTCTCCAACTCCCAGCGCGAGCGACACAGAAGACCGATGATTTCTGCATTTTCAACTGAGGTACTGGGGTCATCTCACTAGGCAGTGCCGGACAATCACTGCTGGTCAGCTGCTGCAGCCCGACCAGCCAAAGCTGAAGCAGGGCGAGGCATTGCTTCACCTCGGAAGCGCAAGGGGGAAGGGAATCCCTTTTCCTAGCCAGGGGAACTGAGACACACAACACCTGGAAAATCGGGTAACTCCCACCCCAATACTGTGCTTTAAGCAAACAGGCACACCAGGAGACTATATCCTACACCTGGCCGGGAGGGTCCCACGCCCACGGAGCCTCCCTCATTGCTAACACAGCAGTCTGCGATCTAACCGCAAGGCAGCAGCCAGGCTTGGGGAGGGGCACCCACCATCACTGAGGCTTAAGTAGGTAAACAAAGCCGCTGGGAAGCTGGAACTGGGTGGAGCTCACAGCAGCTCAAGGAAACCTGCCTGTCTCTGTAGACTCCACCTCTGGGGACAGGGCACAGCTAAATAACAACAACAACAAAAAAGCAGCAGCAACCTGTGCAGATGCAAACGACTCTGTCTGATAGCTTTGAAGAGAGCAGTGGATCTCCCAACACAGAGGTTGAGATCTGAGAAGGGACAGACTGCCTGCTCAAGTGGGTCCCTGACCCCTGAGTAGCCTAACTGGGAGACATCCCCCACTAGGGGCAGTCTGACACCCCACACCTCACAGGGTGGAGTACACCCCTGAGAGGAAGCTTCTGAAGTAAGAATCAGACAGGTACACTCGCTGTTCAGCAATATTCTGTCTTCTGCAACCTCTGCTGCTGATACCCAGGCAAACAGGGTCTGGAGTGGACCTCAAGCAATCTCCAACAGACCTACAGTTGAGGGTCCTGACTGTTAGAAGGAAAACTATCAAACAGGAAGGACACCTATACCAAAACCCCATCAGTACGCCACCATCATCAAAGACCAGAGGCAGATAAAACCACAAAGATGGGGAAAAAGCAGGGCAGAAAAGCTGGAAATTCAAAAAATAAGAGCGCATCTCCCCCTACAAAGGAGCACAGCCCATCGCCAGCAACGGATCAAGCTGATCAGAGAATGTCTTTGACGAGATGAGAGAAGAAGGCTTCAGTCCATCAAACTTCTCAGAGCTAAAGGAGGAATTACGTACCCAGCACAAAGAAACTAAAAATCTTGAAAAAAGAGTGGAAGAATTGACAGCTAGACTAATTAACGCAGAGAAGGTCATAAACAAAATGACAGAGATGAAAACCATGACACGAGAAATACATGACAAATCCACAAGCTTCAGTAATGAACTCGATCAACTGGAAGAAAGAGTGTCAGAGATTGAGGATCAAATGAATGAAATGAAGCGAGAAGAGAAACCAAAAGAAAAAAGAAGAAAAAGAAATGAACAAAGCCTGCCAGAAGTATGGGATTATGTAAAAAGACCAAATCTACGTCTGATTGGGGTGCCTGAAAGTGAGGGGGAGAATGGAAACAAGTTGGAAAACACTCTTCAGGATATCATCCAGGAGAACTTCCCCAACCTAGTAGAGCAGGCCAACATTCAAATTCAGGAAATACAGAGAACGCCACAAAGATACTCCTTGAGAAGAGCAACTCCAAGACACATAATTGCCAGATTCACCAAAGTTGAAATGAAGGAAAAAATCTTAAGGGCAGCCAGAGAGAAGGGTCGGGTTACCCACAAAGGGAAGCCCATCAGACTAACAGCAGATCTCTCGGCAAAAACTCTACAAGCCAGAAGAGAGTGGGGGCCAATATTCAACATTCTTAAAGAAAAGAATTTTAAACCCAGAATTTCATATCCAGCCAAACTAAGTTTCATACGTGAAGGAGAAATAAAATCCTTTACAGATAAGCAGATGCTTAGAGATTTTGTCACCACCAAGCCTGCCTTACAAGAGACCCTGAAGGAAGCACTAAACATGGAAAGGAACAACCGGTACCAGCCATTGCAAAAACATGCCAAAATGTAAAGACCATCAAGGCTAGGAAGAAACTGCATCAACTAACGAGCAAAATAACCAGTTAATATCATAATGGCAGGATCAAGTTCACACATAACAATATTAACTTTAAATGTAAATGGACTAAATGGTCCAATTAAAAGACACAGACTGGCAAACTGGATAAAGAGTCAAGACCCATCAGTCTGCTGTCTTCAGGAGACCCATCTCACATGCAGAGACATACATAGGCTCAAAATAAAGGGATGGAGGAAGATCTACCAAGCAAATGGAGAACAAAAAAAAGCAGGGGTTGCAATCCTAGTCTCTGATAAAACAGACTTTAAAGCATCAAAGATCAAAAGAGACAAAGAAGACCATTACATAATGGTAAAGGGATCAATTCAACAGGAAGAGCTAACTATCCTAAATATATATGGACCCAATACAGGAGCACCCAGATTCATAAAGCAAGTCCTTAGAGACTTACAAAGAGACTTAGACTCCCATACAATAATAATGGTAGACTAAAACACTCCACTGTCAACATTAGACAGATCAATGAGACAGAAAGTTAACAAGGATATCCAGGAATTGAACTCAGCTCTGCAGCAAGCAGACCTAATAGACATCTACAGAACTCTCCACCCCAAATCAACAGAATATACATTCTTCTCAGCACCACATTGAACTTATTCCAAAATTGACCACATAATTGGAAGTAAAGCACTCCTCAGCAAATGTAAAAGAACAGAAATTATAACAAACTGTCTCTCAGACCACAGTGCAATCAAACTAGAACTCAGGACTAAGAAACTCAATCAAAACCGCTCAACTACATGGAAGCTGAACAACCTGCTCCTGAATGACTACTGGGTACATAACGAAATGAAAGAAGAAATAAAGATGTTCTTTGAAACCAGTGAGAACAAAGATACAACATATCAGAATCTCTGGGACACATTTAAAGCAGTGTGTAGAGGGAAATTTATAGCACTAAATGCCCACAAGAGAAATCCGGAAAGATCTAAAATTGACACTCTAACATCACAATTAAAAGAATTAGAGACGCAAGAGCAAACACATTCAAAAGCTAGCAGAAGGCAAGAAATAACTAAGATCAGAGCAGAACTGAAGGAGATAGAGACACAAAAAACCCTCCAAAAAATCAATGAATCCAGGAGTTGGTTTTTTGAAAAGATCAACAAAATTGACAGACCGCTAGCAAGACTAATAAAGAAGAAAAGAGAGAGGAATCAAATAGATGCAATAAAAAATGATAAAGGGGATATCACCACCGACCCCACAGAAATACAAACTACCATCAGAGAATACTATAAACACCTCTACGCAAATCAACTAGAAAATCTAGAAGAAATGGATAATTTCCTGGACACTTACACTCTTCCAAGACTAAACCAGGAAGAAGTTGAATTCCTGAATAGACCAATAGCAGGCTCTGAAATTGAGGCAATAATTAATAGCCTACCAACCAAAAAAAGTCCAGGACCAGGTGGATTCACAGCTGAATTCTACCAGAGGTACAAGGAGGAGCTGGTACCATTCCTTCTGAAACTATTCCAATCAATAGAAAAAGAAGGAATCCTCCCTAACTCATTTTATGAGGCCAACATCATCCTGATACCTAAGCCTGGCAGAGACACAACAAAAAAAGAGAATTTTAGACCAATCTCCCTGATGAACATCGATCCAAAAATCCTCAATAAAATACTGGCAAACCGGATTCAGCAGCACATCAAAAAGCTTATCCACCATGATCAAGTGGCTTCATCCCTGGGATGCAAGGCTGGTTCAACATTCGCAAATCAATAAACGTAATCCAGCATATAAACAGAACCAAAGGCAAGAACCACATGATTATCTCAATAGATGCACAAAAGGCTTTTGACAAAATTCAACAGCCCTTCATGCTAAAAACGCTCAATAAATTCGGTATTGATGGAACGTACCTCAAAATAATAACAGCTATTTGTGACAAACCCACAGCTAATATCATACTGAATGAGCAAAAACTGGAAAAATTCCCTTTGAAAACTGGCACAAGACAGGGATGCCCTCTCTCACCACACCTATTCAACATAGTGTTGGAAGTTCTGGCTAGGGCAATCAGGCAAGAGAAAGAAATCAAGGGTATTCAGTTAGGAAAAGAAGAAGTCAAATTGTCCCTGTTTGCAGATGACATGATTGTATATTTAGAAAACCCCATTGTCTCAGCCCCAAATCTCCTTAAGCTGATAAGCAACTTCCGCAAAGTCTCAGGATACAAAATTAATGGGCAAAAATTGCAAGCATTCTTATACACCAGTAACAGACAAACAGAGAGTCAAATCAGGAATGAACTTCCATTCACAATTGCTTCAAAGAGAATAAAATACCTAGGAATCCAACTTACAAGGGATGTAAAGGACCTCTTCAAGGAGAACTACAAACCACTGCTCAGTGAAATAAAAGAGGACACAAACAAATGGAAGAACATACCATGCTCATGGATAGGAAGAATCAATATCGTGAAAAAGGCTATACTGCCCAAGGTTATTTATAGATTCAATGCCATCTCCATCAAGCTACCAATGAGTTTCTTCACAGAATTGGAAAAAACTGCTTTAAAGTTCATATGGAACCAAAAAAGAGCCCGCATTGCCAAGACAATCCTAACTCAAAAGGACAAAGCTGGAGGCGTCATGCTACCTGACTTCAAACTATACTACAAGGCTACAGTAACCAAAACAGCATGGTACTGGTACCAAAACAGAGATATAGACCAAAGGAACAGAACAGAGTCCTCAGAAATAATACCACACATCTACAGCCATCTGCTCTTTGACAAACCTGAGAGAAACAAGAAATGGGGAAAGGATTCCCTATTTAATAAATGGTGCTGGGAAAATTGGCTAGCCATAAGTAGAAAGCTGAAACTGGATCCTTTCCTTACTCCTTATACGAAGATTAATTCAAGATGGATTAGAGACTTAAATGTTAGACCTAAT
>NC_045438.1:42818143-42879943 GCF_002776525.5 Piliocolobus tephrosceles
GGATGTGGAGAAATAGGAACACTTTTACACTGTTGGTGGGATTGTAAACTAGTTCAACCATTATGGAAAACAGTATGGCAATTCCTCAAGGATCTAGAACTAGATGTACCTTGTGACCCAGCCATCCCACTACTGGGTATATACCCAAAGGATTATAAATCATGCTGCTATAAAGACACATGCACACGTATGTTTATTGCGGCACTATTCACAATAGCAAAGACTTGGAATCAACCCAAATGTCCTTCTGTGACAGACTGGATTAAGAAAATGTGGCACATATACACCATGGAATACTATGCAGCCATAAAAAAGGATGAGTTTGCGTCCTTTGTAGGGACATGGATGCAGCTGGAAATCATCATTCTTAGCAAACTATCACAAGAGCAGAAAACCAAACACCGCATGTTCTCACTCATAGGTGGGAACTGAACAATGAGATCACTTGGACTCAGGAAGGGGAACATCACACACTGGGGCCTATCCTGGGGAGGGGGGAGGGGGGAGGGATTGCATTGGGAGTTATACCTGATATAAATGATGAATTGATGGGTGCTGACGAGTTGATGGGTGCAGCACACCAACATGGCACAAGTATACATATGTAACAAACCTGCACGCTATGCACATGTACCCTAGAACTTAAAGTATAATAAAAAAATAAATAAATAAATAAATTTAAAAAAAAAAAAGGTATAAATGAAAAGCCTTCACTCCTTTCCCAACCTCATTTCTATTCTCACAGGTATCCACTAGTAAAAGCTTGATGTAGATCCTTTTAGATATTTTTCCATGCATTTATAAACATGTGTGTGTATATATATATAAAATATGTGTATGTACATGTATGCGTTTATATGCACCCTCTGTCACACATAAACACAACATCTAAGAAATCTTTCTATAATAATATATATCTCATTGAGCTGGATGCAGTGGCTCAGGCCTGTAATCCTAGCACTTGGGGTGGCCGAGGTGGGCAGATCATTTGAGCTCAGGAGTTCAAGACCAGCCTGGACAACATAGCAAACACTGTCTCTACTAAAAATGCAAAAATTAGCTGAGTATAGTGGCTCACACCTGTAATCCCAGCTACTTGGGAAGCTGAGGTGGGAGGTTCCCTTGAGCCCAGGAGGCAGAGGTTGCAGTGAGCCCAGATC
The DNA here is from genome assembly GCF_002776525.5 of Piliocolobus tephrosceles. Classification (NCBI taxonomy): domain Eukaryota; kingdom Metazoa; phylum Chordata; class Mammalia; order Primates; family Cercopithecidae; genus Piliocolobus; species Piliocolobus tephrosceles. The sequence continues at coordinate 42,819,304 of NC_045438.1, forward strand.
ACACCACTGCACTCTTGCACTCCAGCCTAGGCAACAGAGAGAGATCCTGTCTCAAAAAAATATATATATATATATGTGTGTGTGTGTGTGTGTGTGTGTGTGTGTATGTATTTCATTTGAATGACTGACATTTCATAGATAATATGCCAAAAAGTTATTGAACAATTACACTATTGATGGATGTTTATGGAGTTTTCAATTTTTCATTATTAAAACAATGTTGCCTTGACTTTCTTTAGGCGTATATCTTTGTGCACACATGCCAGTATTTCTGTGTTAGTCCCATAAGTGGATTTGCTAGGTTTCTGGGCATATACATTTTGCATTTTGGAATAAACTATTCCACTATCCTCCAAAAAGAGCACTTAGTTTATAGATCTACAGTTTAAGAGCATGCCTAGTCTACTGACTTGCCCTCATCAGCATTTGGGAGGAGAGGGATGTGTTGAGAGGTTCATATTCTAAAAGGATGAACAATAATACCACATTCCATTGATTTCTATTAGATTGGGCATCTTAACATATCTTTATTGATCACTTATTTTTTATTATTTGACTTGACTATCCAAAACTTCTGACCAGCTGAGGCAGGAGGATTGCTTCAACCCAGGAGTTCTCTACCAGCCTGATCAACATAGTGAGACCCCATCTCTAGAAAAAATTTTAAAAATTAGCTGAGCATGGCAATGCTTGAATGTAGTCTCAGCTACTTGGGTGGCTGAGGTGAGAGAATCACCTGAGCCCAGCAAATTGAGGCTGCAGTGAGGCATGGCTACACCACTGTACTCTAGCCTGGGTGACAAAGTGAGACCCTGTCTCAAAAAAAAAAAAAAAAAAAAAAAAATCATGGGATAATTTTTTGGGTAGTTGTTTGTCTTTTATATGGACTGGTAGCATCTCCTTAGATATCATGGATATCAGCCCTTTATTGCATATGTTGCAATGTTTTTCTCCAATTTGTTGTTAACTGTTAAACTTTTTAATGGTATTTTGTTTAAATTTTTGTATATTCAAATCTATCTGTATTGTCATGTTTTACTTCATTGTTTTGTGTCTTATGGACGGAGGAGGCCAAGAGTATAAAACTATTATTTTTACCTGTTATATATGCTTTGGAGGGGTGCATTTTTTTGTGTGTATGATTCAGAAAAGTAAACTAACTTTACTTTTTTCTAAATCAGTAGTTAATTCTCTCACTGCCACTTATTTCCCTGTGGATGTCAAATTCTCTTTTAACATACACATCAGTCAATTTCTGGATTGCTTATTATGTTCTAATGAGCTATTTGTCTATCCCTGTCTGTATCCTACTGTTTAATTAGGACAGATTTGTAATATACTTTTATTTTTGATCGGGCATTTTTTTACTCTCAAAATTGTATTGGCTATTTTTTTTTTTTATTTACTCATCTTGAGAAATTTAGTATATGCTTCTTGTATTTCATAAAAGTCTATTGATATCTTCATTGCTTATGTAAACATAAACAGATGCAAATATATAAGCTTTTGGGGCAAGTAACAACTGATATCAAGGGCAAACTTTAAAAGTTCTGCAAAACATACGTTGATTAACACTCTTTAATACCTCTCCAGACAAGAAAAAATTAAATTTTCCTATCACTAAAATGAATACGCCTTGCTTAACTATTCTTAAACCTTGGCAGTAAAGCAAATGTTACTGCTATTTTTCCATTAACTTATGAGATCATTAGAGATATATTCCAGTAGGGATATATTTTGGCTCCAAGACATAAAAATAATGCTTATGATTTTCAAGCTGTTTTCAGTAATTCTTTTAAGAGGAAGAAGTTCTGGTAATCACTACTCTTTCTGATAAAAATAATACAAAAACACAATCTAGTTTTACATTTAGCAAATTGCTCATAAAAAAGATGGTGGTACTCAGCACCAGCCTCTCTTGGGGAACTAAACACCATATGAATCATTACCTTGCCCTTTAAATGCAACCTAGACACACAGTAGCTCTCCTTTCCTCTTAGTAGCATGAGACAGTGTCTCCTTATACCAAGTAAGGCTTCCCTTCAAAACCTCAATCTGTGAACTCCTTGCAGATTTGGGGTGGTTAATAAATGGGCTGACTCCTCTTCTCGGGCACCTCTTTATCTAGAGGCCATTTCCGACACAGTGATGTACCGGTGTACAATGGAAGGACCCACTTCTGTATATAGCTTCTTTGATTTCTGTATCTCCGGAGAGAGACACAAACTGGTGGCCAAGGGCAGGCATGGGAGGGAGACTTCTCACGACTCACCCTTTTGAACGTTTTGAATTTTTGAAACATTATGAATGTATTACCTAGTCAAAAACAAACATTTAAAAGAAAAAATAAAGGATCCATTCTCTAAGTCCTTGTTTCTGTAAATGAGGATTCCATCGTGTTGGCACTAATATTAATTGTGACACTTCCACGTCTTGTGCACTGAGGAGGTACCTCTGATACTTCCACCGTGGAATACATTCCATGACATATTTGGTCTTTAGTGATGAAGAACTGTGGTGCTCTACACTGTCATCTAATTCCCCCAGTTTCTGCCAGTATTTTCCAGATGGTGCCCTGGAATTGGAATGGATTCTGGGGCTGTACAACAAGGGTGGGGACAAATGGTCCCCAGAAGAAATTGCCCTGTGGCCCAATAGGTACCAAGCCCTAACCTCAGTTGCTTAGACCTTGCTGCTTGTCTGGCCACATTCTGCATTTTCTACCCCTCAGCAATGCCCATTCAGCCCACTGTTCACAACCCAAAAGTCCATTTGAGGGTGATAGATCATTAGATAGGATCATTGCGTTCTCTAAGGAGACCAACGTGGCAAAAAAAAGCCACTTCCTTTTCCATAGTAAATGGAATTTCTACAATATAAAATAACTCTCTAAATTCTAAAGACAAATTGCATGAAAGGTGAAATTTTACTTAAGTTCTAAATTGTAAAATAGTTACAGCTGAGCGATAAGATTTTGAGTAATTTTAATTTTCCTCTGGATATTCTCTGTTTTCCCAATAGAGAAAGTGTTAACATGTATCAGATTTGTTATCAAGAGAGAATATCACTTTTTGAAAATAAACTTCTCATTTTGTAAATGATGACATTTTTGGAGTATACAAAGTAGTTTCAAATTTGTATCAGCTTGTAAATTATTTACTTCTTGTATTATGGAGTCTTACTGAAGACTCATAGAATCATTGAATTGAGGCTCTTAGAGTTAAAATGAGCTTCAAGAGATCATTGGCATAATGTCAAGTGGGAAAGTCAGGATATTGACTAACTGTAGCAGCAGTATATTTTATTTAAAATTCAGATGTCTGGAAATAAAGATTAGGAAATAACTTCAAAAATTCTTAGTGCTTCATTACAGAGTGGGGTTATAGTAATCTCTTTTTCTTTTCTCTACTTTTCAAAATTTCTTAATGTTAAGAAGTTTTTCTTCATGCTGAGAGCTTTTTTAATGTTGAGAAGTTTTCTTATATTGAGACCGAGATATTCACATACAATGACCCTTGAACAATGTGGGTGTTAGGGGCTCTGATCCCCACTCACAGTCAAAAATCCACATATAACTTTTGACTCTCCCAAAACTTAACTACTAAAACCTACTGGTGACTGGAATCCTTACTGTATATTTTGTATGTTACATGTGTTATGTACTATGTTCTTATAGTAAAGTAGGCTACAGGAAAGAAAATGTTACTTTAAAAATCATAAGGAGGCCAGGCACAGTGGCTCACGCCTGTAATCCCAGTACTTTGGGAGGCCATGGCCAGAGAATCACATGAGGTCAGGAGTTCGAGACCAGCTTGGCCAACATGGCGAATCCCCGTCTCTACTAAAAATACAAAAATTAGCTGGGTGTGGTGGTACACATCTGTAATCCCAGCTACTTGGGAGCCTGAGGCATGAGAATTGCTTGAACCTGGAAGGTGGAGGTTGAAGTGAGCTGAGATCACCTGGGTGACAGAGTGAGAATCTGTCTCAAAAAGTAATAATAATAAATCATAAGGAAGAGAAAACATTACTATTCATTAAGTGGAACTGGATCATCATAAAGGTCTTCGTCCTTATCGTCTTCATGTTGAATAGGCTGAGGAGAAGGAGGGGGTTGGTCTTGTTGTTTCATGGGTGGCAGAGGTGGAAGAATATCCATGTATAAGTGGACTCATGCAGTTCAAATCCATGTTATTCAAAGGTCAACTGTATCTACGTATGGACACATACACATATACATATAATTTTTTTTTTTTTTTTTTTTGAGACGGAGTCTCGCTCTGTCGCCCAGGCTGAAGTGCAGTGGCACTATCTTGGCTCACTGCAAGCTCTGCCTCCCAGGTTCATGCCATTCTCCTGCCTCAGTCTCCCAAGTAGTTGGGACTACAGGTGCCCGCCACCTGTAAAAATTTTTTGTATTTTTAGTAGAGACGGGGTTTCACCGTGTTAGCCAGGATGGTCTCAATCTCCTGACCTTGTGATCCACCTGCCTCGGCCTCCCAAAGTGCTGGGATTACAGGCGTGAGCCACTGCACCCAGCCCATATACGTATTTTTTAAAGCAATGATCTCATTCTATACTTTCTTGAGGTATTACTATCCTGTGTGGATTTACAGTTAAAGTAAACCACCCTTTCAGCTTCTAAATATACTTATCAAAATATGACACCACAGGGACTATACATGAAACTACAATAAAAACTAATAAGGGGTCCTGCACTGAGGAATGGAAAGGCTGCTTCTGTAGTGGCGCTCCCTTTCATGGATACTCCATTTACTTGCTACCTGGACAGAAATTAAAAGGGTTGCAAAATGCTGCTTTACTACCAGAGTTGAAAGCAAGGCTCAGTATTGGGAATGATAAGAGCCCAGCCAGTGGGTGATGTAGCCTCTCAGGTAGAACAAGGAGCTGTGATTTAAGAGAGCCTCTTCCTTTGTTTAACATAAGTATATGTATGGGAGGATCCCCTGAGCCCCGGAGTTCCAGGCAGCAGTGAGCTATGATCTGGCCACTGCACTCCAGCTGGATGACAAAGCCAGACCCTGTCTCTTTAAAAAAATAAATAAAGAAAATTTAAAAATAATAAGTATATGTGGCATGACAATGAAACTCTTTTAAAGAAAAGCAGAATGAATTATTTAGGAGTTTTATATCTATCAAGTAGGGAAGTACAGGAGAGTAATATTTTAACTTTGTGAGTAATTATATATTTTATGTTATGTCAATACATTTACAGGAAGGGCTGGGCACAGTGGCTTATGCCTGTAATCTCAGCACTTTGGGAGGCCGAGGTAGATGGATCACCTGAGGTCAGGGGTTCAAGACCAGCCTGGCCAACATGGTGAACCCTGTCTCTACTAAAAATACTAAAAAAATTAGCTGGGCATGGTAGTGTATGCCTGTAATCCCAGCTACTCTGGAGACTGAAGCAGGAGAATCACTTGAAACTGGGAGGCAGAGGCTGCAGTGAACCAAGATTGCACCAATGTACGCCAGCCTAGGCAAAAGAGCAAGACTCTGTCTCAAAAAAAATAAAAAATAAAAAGTTTATAGGAAGATGAATAATTTTTAAAATTAAATTATAAAGGAACCACCTTTATCGAAATCATTATCTGAATTCCATAACTTAAAATAGCTTTTCCCCCATTCCCTCCCTCTCAACAGTATGAAAATGAGAAAAAAAAATGTATTGCAGTTTTAAAAGAAAGAAGAAGATATGTATGACTTCAGATTGGAGTCTCAGGAAAGTTCCAAAAAGAGGGTAGACAAAAAGCTTCAGTATCCTTAGGGCACAGTAAATCTATTTATTGCTCCACCAACTTGAAGCCTAAAGCCAAAACTGTCATGCTGTCACATAGACAAACTTCTCAAGAGGTAAAGCTGAATTTCTCCTACTTTAAAATGAATGCAAATTACCGAGAAATAACAAACTGAAGAGTATTTTGTAATGTCAGTACCTCTAACCACCGTGTTTTAGAACTGAATTTGAAGATAAGGTGCCTAATTTAAACAGGATATAAATATCATTTTCAGATTGGAGAGAGCAGGAAAATATATGGCTTTTTTTTTTCCTTCTGGTTGTTACTTTTTACCGAATCTGGGCAGTCTATCTAAAGAGGGTTCATAGTTGTGACCTCTGGCTTTGTCAGCACATTATTACATGCACGGTATTAATTGGTCACCTTCTTTTCCTAGTCAGCCCTTGAAGCTGTGTTGGTGGCCTGTGGCCTTCCAATACAATCCAGACTGTGGAACTCACTGTGTCCTGGGATCCATGGGCAAATGGTGTGTGCAGGGAGAAAAAATCTTACACTCTCCTCAGTCATTTTTGAAAATTAAATGCAGAATACTTTCCAGGATAATACTGGACTTTCAAAGATTATCTCTTCTGGCGGGGTGTGGTGGCTCATGCCTGTAATCCCAGCACTTTGGGAGGCCAAGGCAGGAGGATCGCTTGAGGCCAGGAGTTCAAGACCAGCCTGGCCAACATGGCACAACGCTGTCTCTACAAAAAATACAAAAATTAGCTGTGCATGGTGGCGGGTGTCTGTAATCCCAGCTACTTGGGAGACTGAGGCAGGAGGATCACCTGAATCCAGGAGGCAGGGATTGCAGTGAGCCGAGATCACGCCACTGCACTCCAGACTGTGTGAGAGTGAGACAGTGTCCCCCCAACCTCCCAAAAAAGAAGATTATCTCTCCTGGCCCATTGACCACGGTTTGTTATCCAACCCCAAAACTTCATTTACCTTCTTCATCCCGCAGACATTACTAATGGGGAGAGAAAACATCAGGTTTCCTTATCCTTGCCCCTTGAATTCAAGATTAGATGAACATCTGAAAATTAGGACACTGTGGAATGTTTGGTACGCAAATCCCACCAGATTTGGCAAGAGCTAAATAATTGCTAAGTTAGATGAGTTTTTAACTAATTTTTAGAAAAGTTGAACCTAAGAAAGATAGAGCTTTGGTAGCTCATGTTGGAGGGTCCTGGAGGGACAATGCACTGTGTTGTCAGGGCTCCTTGGTTCCTGCTCCCTTTCTGGAGTGTGGACAATGCTGGCGTGCCCTGCTCAGAGGGAGATGCTGCTGCTAATTTGGAGTATCACTGGATGGGCTCTTCGAGTCATTGTGAAAAGTTTGAGAATAGACTGTAACAATCAAAGTGTGACCTGAGAAGGTGGAACAGGATTTTTCTCTGGTCAAAACTGATCAAAACTTGAATGGATAATGAAATTGTTGTGTATATACACAACGGAATACTACTCAGCCACAAGAAAGAATGAAATTCTGTCATTTACACCTGCATGGATGAGCCTGGAGGATATTATGTTATGTAAAATAAGGCAGGCACAGAAAGATAAACACCACACGTTCTCACTTACATGTAGAAGCTAAAAAGTTGATCTCATTGAAGTAGAGAGTAGACAAGTGGTTATTAGAGGATAAACAGGCTGAGGGAAAGGAGATAGCGTACAGTTGGTTAACAGATACAGCTAGATGGGTGAAATAGGTTCTAGTGTTCCATAGCACTGTAGGGGGACTATAGTTAATAATTTATTGCATATGTTCACAAAGCATATGTATATTCAAAAAGAGAGAATTTTGAATGTTTCTGACACAAAGAAATGATAAATGCATAGGATGATTGATTTGCTAGTTTGATCATTATACTTTTTGTGCCATCAAAATATCACTCTCTACCCCATAAATATGAACAATTATTATATGTCAATTAAAAATAATAAAATAATAAAAATTTTAAATAAAATTTGATTAAAATGGATAGAGGTAGAAATTCAAATGATCACCTTTTCTATTTCATGCTACCCAGAGAACACCAGAAAATTACCCCTTCGAATGGAAGTACAGATGAGGACATATTTTGATCTCATACTCAAATGTAGGTTAGGAAGACAGAGTCTGGAGCATAGCACTTCCACTTACCAGCTCTCTCTCTCTCTCTGCCTTGGGCAAATGAGGTAGCATCCCTGTGCCTTGGTTTCCACATCTATACAAAGATGATATAGGAGTACTTGGCTCATAGGATTGTTTTCGGAATTAAATGAGGAAATACATGCATAGCACTTGGACTTGTAAGCTCTGGTATATATTGTATTAGGATTGTTATTATTGTCTGTATATTAGTCCATTCTCACGCTGCTATAAGGACATACCTGAGACTGGGTAATTTAAAAAGGAAAGAGATTTAATTGACTCACAGTTCCGTGTGGCTGGGGAAGCCTCAGGAAACTTGCAATCATGGCAGAAGGTACCTCTTCACAGGACAGCAGGAGAGAGAATGAGTGTCAAGTGCAGGAGAAGCCCCATCGGGTCTCGTGAGAACTTACTGTCACGAGAACAGCATGGGGGAAACCACTCGCCTGATTCAATTACCTCCCACCAGGTCCCTCCCACAAAATGTGAAGATTATGAGATTACAATTCAAGATGAGGTTTGGGTGGGAACACAGCCAAACCACATCAATTTGCCTTTCACATTGTATATAAAATATTTGATTTAAGAGGTTTTCAGTTGCTCTTTGAAATATTTTTATAGATCTTCCATATTTTGCTTCAAGTTGTGGTTGACTCTTCCTAGAAAGCAATTTGGAATGTCCTATCAGGTGGGTTATTGTATATTAGTATACATTTACTTGTAATTAAGTTTAGGGGCTTCTGATTGGACTCGTCAGTTACATAGAGTTATTTATAGAGCTAACAAATAACTTCCTAGATGCCCCTGTATATATATGTTCAGTGACTTATGCATTCAACAGATAGTTACTGAGCACATCCCTAGTGAGCCAGATTGTGTTCTGGACCCTGAGAGTTTAGGACCTGTCTCATAAGGTCCTCAGGTGGTTATGTTCTAGTGGAGAGGCAAACTATTACCAAGTCAGCAATAAATACACATGAGCATTTCAGATAGTGCTAAGGACTTTGAAGAAAAGGTAATAGGACAGGGGTGGGTATAGATCTGATGGCCAAGAAAGGGGTCTGAATCTGTCCGGGTTCTCCAGAGAAACAAATCCAATAAGATACATGTATATAGATGTATGAAAGGGGATTTATTAGTGCAGTTGGTTCACATGATAATGGACACTGAGAAGTCCCACAACAGGTTGTTGACAACCTGGAGACCCTGGGATGCTGGTAGCCTGGCTCAGTCCAAGGCCAGAGGCCTGAGAGCTCGAGGCAGTGGGGAGTACTGGTGTGAGTTCTGGAATACAAAGGGTGGGGAGCCTGGAGTTGTTGTCCAAGGACAAGAGAGGAAGAGTGTGTATCCCAGCTCCAGCAGATGGATTGACATAGTCTCCTTTTCTCTGTTTTTGTCCTCTCTGGCTCTCTGTCAGATTGGCTGTGGTCGCCAATACTGAGGGAAGATCTTCTCTACCTAGTCCACTCAGATTCACAAGCTAGTCCCTGAAAACACCCTCACAGACTGTATCAGGCCATTCTTGACTGCTATAAAGAAATACCTGAGTCTAAGCAATTTATAAGAAAACAGGTTTAATTGGCTCACAGTTCTGCAGGCTGTACAGGAAGCATAGCAGCATCTGCTCCTGGGGAGGCCTCAGGAAGTCTCCAATCATGGCAGAAAGCAAAGGGGGAGCAGGCACATCACATGGCAAGAATGGGAGCAAGAGTGGAGGAGGAGTGCTCCACACTTTTAAACCAGACCTCGTGAGAAGTCACTCACTATCACAAAGACAGTACCAAGCCATAGGGATCCACCCCCATGACCCAAACACCTCCCGGGCCCACCTCCAGCATTGGGGATTATATTCCAACATGAGATTTGGCAGGGACAAATATCCAAACTATATCATTCTGCCCCTGGCCCCTCCCAAATCTCGTGTCCTTCTCACATTTCAAAATGCCTTCCCAACAGTCCCCCAAAGTCTTAATTCATTTCAGCATTACTTCAAAAGTTCAAAATCTCATCTGAAAAAAGGCAAATCGTTTCCAGCTATGATCTGTAAAATAAAAAGCAAGTTAGTGATTTCCAAGATACAGTGGGGATCTACGTTGGATAAACATTCCCATTCCCAAAGGGAGAAATCAGCCGAAAGAAAGTGGCTACAGGCCCCATGCAAGTTCAAAACCCAGGAGAGCAGTCATTAAATCATAAAGCTCCAAAATAATCGCCTCTGACTGCATGTCCCATGTCCTGGGCACTCTGGTGTAAGTGGGCATCTCTACCCCTGTGGATTTGCAAAGTGCAGCCCCCCAGGCTGCTCTCACAGGCTGGCGTTGAATGTCTGTAGCCTTTCCAGGCACATGATGCAAGCTGCCAGTGGATCTACCATTCTGGGATCTGGAGGACAGTGGCTTCCTTTTCACAGTTCCACTAGGCAGTGCCCTAGAGGAGACCCTGTGTGGAATCCCCAACCCCTCCTTTCCCTTCCACACTGCCCTAGTAGAGGTTCTCTGTGGGGGCTATGCCCTTGCAGCAGGCTTCTGCCTGGACACCCAGGCTTTTCCATGTATCCCCTGAAATCGAGGTGAAGTCTCCGAAGCTTCTATCACTTTTGCATTCTGTGCATCTGCAGGCTTAACATCATGTGGAAGTTGTCGAGGCTTTCAGCTTGCACCCTCTGAAGCAGAAGCCTGAGCTGTATCTGGGGCCCTTTGAGCCAAGGCTGGAGCCAAAATGGCTGGGATGCAGGGAACAGTGTCCTGAGCCTACACAAGGCAACAGGGCCCTTGACCCGGCCCTCAAAAGAGTGGCTGAAAGAGTGATGTTTCCTCTGTGTATCAAATGCAGGCATGGCAGTGCTCACATCTGCCCAAGGTTATGGTCAGTGATAGATTAAGAACTTAACTCAAAGTGGACACATTCCTGCTTTAGTCATAAATTGTCTACCAGTTTTGTAAAGCTTGGTGTATCTTATTTTTCTTTTGACTTTTGGAAAGTCAAACACACAGAAGTAATATAAGCCCCTTGTGTCCAACTAGCAGCTCCTCAGTTATCAATTCACGGGCCATCTCATTTCACCTGCTGTTATTTTTTAGTTTTTCATTTTGTAATGCTTGTATTCAACACAGTAACATTTATTAAGTACTACCATGTGCCAGAGATTGTGTTCAATGAGTACGTAAAAATGTATAAGAACATTTCCTTCCTCGGCTTCTCATGATCCAATAGCAAAGGCACATGTATCCAAAGATTATATAATGTGAGCAATAACTGGTGTAAGCCAAAGGTTATGGGAACACAGGAAAGTGAGTGATTAGTGCTTCCCTGAGCAGTGCAGAAAAGGGAGTTGGAGAACTCACAGAGTGAGACTGCATAAAGTACAGATGGGAGGAGAGATAAAGGTAGAAGAAAGAGTAGGCCAGGCATGGTGGCTCAAACCTGTAATCCCAGCACTCTGGGAGGACGAGGACAGATTGCTTGAGTGTAGGAGTTCGAGACCAGCCTGGGCAACATAGCAGAACCCCATTTCTACTAAAAATACAAATATTAGCTGGGCATGGTGGTGCATGCCTATAGTTTCAGCTACTTAGAGGCTGAGGAGGGAGAATCACCTGAGTCTAGGAGGTTGAAGCTGCAGTAAGCTGAGATCGCACCACTGTACTCCAGCCTGGGCAATAGGAGTGGAACCCTGTTCCCACCCCAGGGCTCCCCCAACCACCCCTCAAGAAAAAGGTAGAGGAAAGAGCATTAGCACAAAAGCCTTTTTGGGGCAAGTGATTGGAATGGAGAATATTTGGAAGCAGTGATAGAGATATAGCTAGAACCATGAGTTGGGCCACTTTCTCCAGGAAATTTAAATTTTATTTTGTTGGTTTTCTTATTTTAATTTTTTAAGGGACAGGGTCTTGCTACATGCCCAGGCTTGTCTTGAACTCCTGGACTCAAGGCTATCCTCCCAACTCACCCTCCCAAGCAGGTGGGATCACAGATGTATGCCACCATGCCCAGCTTAAATTTTATTTTGGAGGGAATGGGGAATAATACATCCTTTTGAGAAAGAACGGGGCTGGGCACAGTGGCTCATACCTGTAATCACAGCACTTTGGAAGGCAAAGGTGGGCAAATCACTTGAGACCAGGAGTTCAAGACCAGCCTAGGTAACATAGTGAGACCTCCCATCTCTAATTAAAAATAAAAAAAGATTTTTAAAACCCCAAGAACTGGAATGATGGGACCAGTATTTTTAAGGATAGTGCTAGTAACAGTGAGGAGCATAGATTTGATGGAGAGAGCCTGGGACAGGGAAATCAATTAGGAGACTGGCTGACCAGAGCAGATGAGCATTCGATTATGGAAGACAGGGTGAAATGCTAGGCAGAGTTGCATAAACGTGGAATCGCAGAAGTAGGCTGAAGAGCTTGATCGCTTAAGGCTTTATGGAGAAGATAACTTTTGACCTTGATCTTGAAAATGAAAATATAGATAGGAAATGAAGGGAAGGAATTGCAGTATTAGTAAACAACATGTTCAAAAGCACCGGGCTACAAAAATGCGAGCAATGTTTAGGAACTCACAAGGAGGGAAAGGAAGCCAGCTGGCTGGCTAACAAGCATACCATGAAAGTAGTGCCAGCAAAAGATGGCACTTTAATGATTCCAAGACAGGCAGTTGAGGCAGGACTTGGTGACTAATAGGAAATGCTGGATGAGGGAGAGAAAAGAATTGCTAATCTGAGGTTTCTAGACAAAAAATATTTTTAAAGGTAGAACATTAAATAAGACAAAGTGCAAAGGCAGGTTAACAAGGAAAGCTTTGTATAGTTGTGGACATGCTTAGTACGTACCCGTGGAACATCTAGGGGGAAGCATCCTGTGGGCTTTCAGAAATTCAAGTGTAGAAAGTAAATTTGGAGTCGTCAGCAGGAGATGATGAAAGGCTGAAGCTAATGAAAAAGTGCCTATTTGTTGTTCTGCTTTTATAATACAGACCAGGTGTACCGAAATCCCTTTGTGAAACATCTCCCTCTGCTTGATAAAGGTTAGAGTGTGACGCTCAAGAACAGTGATGTTTTCTGTCTTAGTTGCTGTGGAACCTGAATACTATAACCAGCATCTTTTATATAAGGGTTGTCTCTGCTTTCCTCAATAATATTTATAACAGTATTTTGTTACGACAGCAATCTATAAACAGTAATTCAGTTGGGGGATATCTAGGGTAGCTTTTCATTGTAAACATGACCACGCCTTCCTCAGCTTACTGCACGCAGAATGTACTCCTAGGCCACAGACTCATAGTTTCTGTTTCTTACTCCAGGTTTCATCGTCCATAACGAAGTGCGAGACTATTTGGAAACAGAGACTGATCATCTTTGGGGGAAGCCCTGCTTCCTGAAAACCTGGTATTGCACTGGGATTTGAATGTGTGTGTTTCCGTTTAACTTGTGGTGAAGGAAGTGTGTGACTCAGCTTGGTTGGGAAGTGCTCCTCACCTGTGCGGTCCAGATGGCTCCAACAAGCAAAGGGAAGGATGCAGTGACTCTTGCTGCCCAGAATGCACAGCGATGGTAAGAGACACCGTGGATAGTCTTCATCAGAAGCTTTAATCAAAGAAGATGAGCAGAAGACAATCGCTGGTTCCCTGTTACCAGAAAGCCAAATTTTATGATGCGGGTGAAAGAAAAATATAGATAAAATTGCTGGGCACTGAAAAGGGGTGGGAGTTGAAAATCAGAAAGAAAGAGAAAGATTTCATTATGTTAATGAAGAAAAGAGGAAATTGAAGCATAAATGTATTTTTGAAGTAGTTATTGGGTAGCTGAGAACTTAGTAAGGGATTTAGGAATCTAACCTCCCGATATGGATTCCTCAAAGACTTGATCTGAGAATATTCTTGTTTCACCATTATGTTGGTACAGTATAGTACCATAATTTTATGTTGTGCCAGTGAATCCAGTTGCCAGAAACAAGTCTGAATGTTTTCATGCATCTTTTTCTTAAATGCAAGAGCTTCTACTGACTTTTAACAAGCATGCTTACCCAAATTTTGTTGCATGCTTTTAAGTAGCATTAGCTATACACACTTGACATTTTTAAATATTCCTTTCCTAGTGTACCAGCCTTCACAGGAAAAGAGGACTGAGAATAAAGTCAGATGTCATGTGACCCTAGAAAACTGTAGCAAGCTTCAGAAATAAGTCTTTCGATCTTTCCCTATCTTGATTAGATCCAAAGTCAAAGCAACCATACTTCATCTAAAGAAGACAGTATTGACAATCATGATACCTGTTATAAAAACTTGACTCCAAAGTTAAAATTTAAGCAAGATACAAACGTGCTGCCTGCAGTTAGTCCTGCATGGGAATAAGGACTAGTTATTTTTTAGTGCTGCATTTTTTTAAAGTTGGATTGCTGCTATTAAAAAAAAAAGAAAGAAAAAAAAAGGACACAGATTAAAAAAAAAAAAAAAAACCCCAAAGGCTTAACAGAATATGGAAAGTTTCCACTACGTTGTGTGTGAGGAAATCCTCATCTTGTATTTTAAGAATCTGCAGATTGCATCCATAAATACAATACAGTATTTACTGTCAATGCAAAAGAATCAGTGAGATTAAAGTAGTGGAAGCTTTCCCTATGAGCCTACAGTCTGTATTGTTTACATTAAGAAACGCTCTATTGTTGTGTTCCTATTTTTCATGGAGTCACAGGCACAGTATGACTTCTGCTCCCGAATACATATGACCATATGTAAATACCACCTTGCATTTAATTGTTCTTCACAATTGTTTTGTGCCCCTTTAATTAAAAACACATGAAATGAATAACAAAACAAGACCCAAATAGAGTTTATTTTATTCTCAGAGTTTGGACTACAATTTTCTGAGATGTTTCTGGTTCAAGACTGTAATTTTCTATTTCAACCCAAAAGTAAGCATTTAACCTGGGGAATAAATGTAGATCCTGCCATTCATTGGTATTTTGAAGAACCACTTGAAATCGGATCGTTTTATTTAAAAATAAAAAATGATAATGCCAGTTGGCCTATTATTAAAAGCCGGGACTGTGTTAGCACTAGGAAAAGTAACCAGCATTACTGCACCTCTTGTTAGACTCTGTGCATTAATAAAATACACATAGAGTCTGTTGTCATTTCACTAATAGGATAAGACAAATTTTTTGCTTTGAAAAAATTTTTCTGCGTGCCCAGGTATCTGTCTCTGACTGAGGTTTTGTCTGTTTTATAGTGTTTCAATCCAGCCATAAAAAATAACTTGTGATTTTTTTTCCCCAAAGTCATGCTTTTCCTTAATTATATTTTTATTTTATTATTTTAGTGTCTTGGGAAAAATACCAAGAGATATAATGTTTCTTTTAATTGTCTATGCTTAATCATCTTTAAACACTTTAAATTTCTAACCACAAGACCTCTCTATAATGGTAAACATGAGACATCACCATCTTATCACTCAAAGTCAGTGTTACTGAAAGTTTCTATTTGGTTGATAAAAGGAAGAATTTCTTTCCACTTTTGATGCCTATGATGCAATTTTTTATTGCCTACAATGAGATACACTCAGTACAAAAAATGAAAATCTGGTATTTCAAAATTGTTTTTCTTGTATAATAGGTCAGATTTATTAACTACTCATACTTTTTCTTTATACTAATCGATACATTTAGAAAAAATTTTTGAAGTTAGATAAAAGTTTAAAAGTAAAGCCAGTGCTAGTCTACTATTTAGGTAATTGGAATCACCAATTATTTTATTAGACTGATGGCTTGAGTAAAAAGCTGTGGAAAGAATTAAAGGATTATAAGCTAAGTTGTATTTTGCAGAATATGGTTCTCTCTTAGTAAAGCAGAGATAAGCCATATCCCCACTGGCCGCCCAGCCAGAAGTCTCCTACCTGGGGGCCCTAAAGGGATGTAGAGGTCTGGCCCACCCTCCCTGCATAGGCACCTCTGCCCACCACCAGTGTTTCAGCAATCCAACCAGTAAGCTTATGCCATATAGGAAAAATAAAAGTGTGTGTGAATTGGATTTCTTTTGTTGTAACACAATTCCAGGTTTTTGGCTATTTAAAGTTTGACATTAGGCTGACATTGAGGAAGTAAGTGGGTTTTCCTGAGTTCCCAGGATATGATTAAGGAAGAAAACAAACTCATCTCCGGGAATATCCCAGTCCAGAAAGAACTAGACAGATGTAAAAACCAAAGTGACCATTTTAGTTTTTTTTTAAATGAAGAACAAAACATTAATGTTAAGGTATTAAGAAGATGCTCAGCATGCTTGATCGGCATCTTCACGGTCATTATCAATCAGTCTGACAAAATAGTTCTCTGGTAGTCAGCATTCATTCAAGGCAGCTTGCCTGATAATTTCCTGTGTATGCGAAGCGTCTCGCACTTTTACATGTTAGCTATAACTCCTTAAATTACTTAACTGAAATCTGTAATAGAGAACCATTTTGGCATCTGAACAGCTATTTTACATGGAGGAAAAAGCAAACACATCTGTCTCTCTGCTTTACCCAGAAAAACTAACTTTCTGGTTTCATCTTCATATTGTTTAGTAGCATAATAAGAGTAGTCCTTTATCTTTCTCTAATGTTAGTAAATATATTCTGTTAGTAGGAAGTTCTGAAATTGAAGGGAAAATATATTTAAGGAAATACACCTTTCAAAAATCGCCAAATACTGAAAATAAGAGATGAGTGCTTAAAACCTGAGTCAAAAAAGGTCCAGTTTTACAGCCTGCAATTAATTCAGGGCTGCATTGGCATTAAAAAAAGTTAAATAAATATATATGCATATTATATATTTAGTAGCTTACACTTAAAAGAGGAAAAGATTGCATTAACACTGCATGTTCTGATATGTACCACATTAACACCTAACAGGCATTTTATTTATACTTCATAGAACCAGGCAGATACAACTCTGAAAAATCATACTCTATTCACAATGGAAAAGGATAGTCTTCTCTAACACAGAGTAGTATGTCCATACTTAATAATGAAAACTTTCTTCCTTTCCTGCTCAAAAATTTCTTCAGTCTGTTATTATTTTTAAGTGCCCCTTGCTGCAAATTTCAAATGGAGCAAGAAATCTTCCTCAGAGTAGGTGGTTTAGAATTAAATTAGTACAATATATATGAATTCATGTCATGTACCCCTGAGTATGGTAGAACTGTTAAAGCATTCTTGAAGCCTATCATTACTAGGAAAAGTATATTCTTTAGGATAAGAATTAATTTCTTCACACCATTAGAGTATGTTGTGAGTAGTAAGGAACTACTTAGATGCAATTTATTTACAGAATTGTCCGTTGGCCTCTTGAAATGGCTAGATCTTTCACTACTGAGTAGATAGTTTCTACTTACTGGCAAGATAGATTACATTGCTTTACTGGACAAAGCAGAATGAACTTACATACCTAAAATATGTCCTATATTGGCCAGGGGTGGTGGCTCACACCTGTAATCCCAGCACTTTGGGAGGCCACGGCAGGTGGATCGTTTGAGGTCAGGAGTTCAAGACCAGCCTGACCAACATGGTGAAACCCCGTCTCTACTAAAAATACTGAAAAAAAAAAAAAAAAGAGTATCCAGGCATGGTGGCTTGTGCCTCTAGTCCCAGCTACTCGGGAGGCTGAGGCAGGGAAATCACTTAAACC
The DNA here is from genome assembly GCF_002776525.5 of Piliocolobus tephrosceles. NCBI lineage: Eukaryota > Metazoa > Chordata > Mammalia > Primates > Cercopithecidae > Piliocolobus > Piliocolobus tephrosceles. The sequence continues at coordinate 42,836,898 of NC_045438.1, forward strand.
CGGGAGGCGGAGGTTGCAGTGAGCCAAGATCATGCCTCTTCACTCCAGCCTTGGCGACAGAGCAAGACTGAGTCTCAAAATAATAATAATAATAATAATAATGAATAAAATAAAATATGTCCTTGAGGGAAAAGCAATGACAGAGTAATCACCAAATTAATAGGAACATCTTTCTAGAGAAAGTACATCCCCAGTTAGTTTAAACCCAGGTTTCAAAGAAGCAGCTTTGGGCTCTACTGTAAAGGCAGGCAGCAACCAAGAGGTGGTGAGGAGAGAGATAGAGTACTCTCAGATAATTCCCATTTTCACTTCCAATTTCCTTTTCGTAATCGTTAAGCTTAAGCTATGTATGGAAATGCAAAGCATCATTAGCATTTCTAGAGAGCAGCTGGAATTTTACCCACCAATGCTTTTTTTGAAGACAGGTGTCATCCCAAATTTAAAAATCCTATTGTATATGTTGTGAAATTTCTGGCAAAGAAGTAGAGGATCCTGTGGCAGCTATTCCCACCTAAAGCCAACCCTATAAGGATGGGTCATTTTTTAGCCATGCTAGTATTTACCGCACACACACAAAAAATGTCATTTAGCTTGTTGCATTGCTAGCACAGCTGCACATATGAGCAAAGCACTGTTGGTCCATGTTTCTCAGTGGGGGTGCTCTTGGCATTTGGAGCTGGGCAGGTCTTTGTTGTACAGAATCGTCCCATGCATTGCCAGATGTTTAATATCCTAGGCCCCTGCTGATTAAATGTCAGTAGTATTCTCAGTCATTGTAAACACCAAGAATAAAAAGCCTTCCCCCAGGTTCAAATACCCTCTCTGGGAAGTTGGTATCACCTCCCCTGAATGCCACTGTCTGCTGCAATTTGAGGACACACAGAGAAAAAGTGCCTATCCCCAAACGTTGTCTCTGCTGCCTTGTATTTCTTTGGGCCCTGAAAGGTTTTTCTCCCTTCATTTTTCAAGCCTTTGTCTCAGTGCAGCTTTAATTTGCAAGTTCTTCAGGTAGGAGGTTACTGGGCAGCCTTGGCCATTCAGTGGGCATTGGGACTTGGCCTAGTCCCTATATATACTTAAAGGAGAGATCGCACATGAAGAAGGCTTTTTTTTTTTTGTCTTACAACTTTTCTTTAGAACCACATTTTTGGTCATAATCCTTCTTACTGTCATGAGGATTGTTGTATGGGTTAAACACAAACACAGACTAACAGTGCACTTGAACAAACCTGGTGGTCTTTGGAAATAAGTTACCATTAGATTTCACCTGGTTATGCTGCATCCCATAAGTTCCAAATGAATCGCCTGTTTATCCCATTAACAAAGCATTTAATTCACACGCAAATGCTTGAATTTCCCCTGCATAAATGTAGTCATGTGGTTCAACTTTTCTAATAAGATTTGTGAATGCTGCATTATGATGAAAATGTGGATTAACTGTGGATTGCATGCCTATTGTTCATACTTCAGTGATGGTCACACACAAAACAAGATGAGTTTTACTTAGGTGAAACATTATTAAACTGTACTAACAATACAGAAACATATTCTCTTTGTCACTTTGTATCACCAAAACTGAATGGTAAATATGTTATTTGGATGAATTGTGGCTAGCAAAATGGAATTAACTTAGCCACTATAATTTTTTAAAACATTAAAATTTCTAAATTTTTTTTGAGGCCAAGTAACGCAGAGTCAATAAAGGTGGTTATATTGTAAGCTTTTAGATGGTGCTTAAGAATTCTTATCTTTTTAAATAGCAGTATTTTTTTTTTAAGATAAATTGAAAGGAGCAAATAAGGCAGAATGCCACTCTACCCTCAGGTCAATTTTATGGTATATGAAAATGCCAATAATATTTGTGCCACTTGCCAACTCGGGGGAGGGGAGGCTTTTCCCTTACTGGTTACTTTTGTTATAGTTTGACTATGTCATTACATTGTTTAGAGAGCCTCCACAACCAGAAGCTGCCACTGCAGTGCTAACTCGCCTTCAGAAAGAATCAGAATGATTCAAGGGTCAAACCACTTTCATCCCTTAAAATATAGGGACTAATATTTCTTTTTCTTGTTTTTTAAACATTTCTTCTGTGGCTTAGAAATGTGCCAGTGTGTTCAAAACATTTATACCAATTTCACCAGATTTAGTACCTACTAAACATTCAAACGAGTTTCTTTCTTTCTTTTTTTTTTTTTTTTTCCTGTGTAACAGTGATTTTTAAATAATGGACTATCTGCATTCTTTTGTTATTTCACACTTCAGTTAAAATGATAACAATGGTAAACTGTGATCATTATCAGACTGACTGAATGCTTTCTGATTTCCAGTGAGTGATCTAGTTCTACGTATTACACAAGTGTAATATCTGTGAGTGTAAATAACTGGAACTGTACACTGATCAACATGACAGTTTCTCTTTTGTTGTTGTTGTTATCTGTACTGTATTATAGTATGTGGGTATAAATATCTACAAGTATACACACATATGTACTTGTATTCCACTATTGTAACCTGAAAGAAAGACTATGTATTCCCTTTTTTAATTCCGTACTGGTGTTTGTGTTATTTAAAAAGCAAAATTCTGCCCTATTTAGTTGTATAATATTAGAGGATACTTTGCTGTGCACAATTCCAAGTGCCTTAGAACATTGTTTAGCTTTCCTGAGTATATGTAAAGGCATATATGTATAAAATTGGGAAAAGTTACCTCAATAAAATCATTGGGAAATCCCCAGTTTTAGTTTGTTCCAGTTTCTATTATATTTGGATAGTGCTCAGCCTTTTTAAATGAAAAAAGAAAAAAGGGTAAGATAGCTTCACTAATTGCCTGTTATTTCAACTTCACCTAAGTTTTTAACACCTCTTTGTATGTAAGGCCTTGAGACATGTACTTTTTATTTAAAATGTCTGTCTACAGAATTACTGCTCTTAAAAGAAACTTACAGTATTTTTTAAACTTCTATCTTTTTATATTTGAGGTATTTGATATTGATATTTTTAGTGCCATTATTATATGTAAACATAAACGATAGTCCATTTAGGGTTTATAACATAGAAAATAAACACACTTCCTCATTATGCTTACTTTTTAATGTATTACAAGCAAGGAGTGAGGTTGGGAGCATATTTTGACCATGAAAAGAATTGGAATATACTTTTTGTGATTTTCTGCATCAGTTACAAATAGTAACTTTACCTGCCTGCTCTCCAGAACAAGGTCAAAGATGTAACGGGAAACTTGAAAGCAACATGCTTGCCAGTATCCTAGACAGAAGACCGGAGGATTGGAACCAAAAAATTAAAAAGTAGGTTTGAAAAATGTGTCCCAAGTATGCTATTGAAAATGAGAGGTACGTCTTCCAGGCAGGCATAGTAGTTGTTGCAATTCTATTTCTTTCTCAGACAAAACCAAGTTCTACTTAGAAACATTACTGTCTAAAACCCAATGGAACTAAGAAATGGGCAATTTTTCATTTTACACAATGCTATGGTGACCTCTGATTTATTGTGATTTAACTATTCGATAAAAAATAAAAATTAAAAAATTGAAACATAAATTTTAAAAGGCCAGGTGCAGTGGCTCATGCCTGTAATTCCAGCACTTTGGGAGGCCAAGGCAGGAAGACTGCTTGAGCCCAAGAGTTTGAGACAAGCCTGGGCAACACAGGGAAACCCCATCTCTATAAAAAATAAAAATAGAAAAACAAATGAACTAGTCATGAGCCTCAATTCAAACTTGTGCATGGAGTTGCTGCTAGAGCACTGCTGCCCGCAGACACCCAAGTCCTCACTTAGTTTGTGAGTTTTAAACTCTCCTCTTTAAAGGGTGGTCGCTAATAGTGGAACATGTAAAATCTAGAGAAAGACTAAGAACCTAAAGTTCGTCTGAGGATTTTTTTGCTCTTTTGTTATAAAGAGACACCATTTCTAAGGATTTGAATGGAAAAAAAAAAAGCTGCAGGTGTTAGCTTTTTGAAATTAGATGAATATCATAGGGAAGAGAGAAATAGCATTGTTGGTGCTTATCTACTCAATGATTTGTTTTTGGATGGACTTTTTTACCTTAGTTGGCCCAGGTCAGACAAACCAGAGAAGGGGGTATTTAACATGAGCAAGAATTTGCCTCTAATTCTTCAGGTAGCAATACATAGCAAGCTGAGCTACAAAATCTTTTCCCACAGTCAGTCCTTGTTTTTTAGTGTGGGTTTTTTTGTGTTTGTTTTGAGACAGGGTCTTGCTCTGTCACCCAGGCTGGAGTACAGTGGCACAGTCATGGCTCACAGCATCCTGGGACTCCGGGGCTCAAGCCATCCTCCTGCCTCAGCCTCCAAAATAGCTGGGACTACAGGCAAGTTCCACCATGCCTGGCTAATTCTTTTTTTGATTTTGTTTTTTGTATTTTTTGTAGAGATGGGGCTCGCTATGTTGTCCAAGCTAGCTTTGAACTCCTGGACACAAGCAATCCTCCCACCTCAACCTCCCAAAGTGCTGGGATCACTGGCATGAGCCACTGTACCCAGATGGCATTAGTCTTCCTAAAGCACACTCATATATCATTCCTGCTTAGAATTGTCCAGTACCTGCTGAACAACTCCCAGGTGCTTTAATCTAGCCCTCAAGAGCTGTAGTTATGGCCAGACACAATGGCTTAAACCTGTAATCCCAGCACTTTGGGAGGCCAAGGCAGGTGGATCACTTGAGCTAAGGAGTTCAAGACCAGCCTGGCCAACATGGTGAAACCCTGTCTCTACTAAAAATACAAAAATTAGCCAGGTGTGGTGGTGTGCACCTATAGTTCCAGCTACTTAGGAGGCTGAGACATGAGAATCGCTTGAACCCGGTAGGCGGAGGTTACAGTAAGCTGAGATCTCGCCACTGCAGAGCTATGCCCTGTCTCAAAAAAAAGGCATCTGTAGTCTAACCACAAACCACAGTTCCAGATTAAACTCCTTTTATTCCACACTTGGACCAAATCAAATGAAACTCATTGTTCCCCAAGTATGTGATGCACTCTTTGCACATCACAACTTTGATTAAGCCATTCGCTCCAACTGGAGCTCTTTATATGTTAATATCCAACTCATCCTTCTGGGAACAATGCAAGTATCTTCTCCAGCTATTGCATTATAGTTTCTTTAAAGTTTTTCTTGAAATAGCATATATAAATTTGGCAGATTTTATTTTCTGTGTAATCATTTCAAATGCCCAAATGTGACTGTAACAAGCATTTAACAACACTTTTAAACCTAATGCATTATATAAGCAGTAACTCAACTTTTCTTAGACATTTCAGTATTATTTACAAATGTAGAAATGTTCTTATACTTTTTAATTTTACAAGTCTAAAATTAGTTACATAGTTTAAATTGGGATTGCATGCTAATAGGTCAGATTTCTACAATATTCCAGTTATTAAAAAATTGTTAAGTGCTTTAATACCAAGTACATACAGATCGTCTTAATAATTATAAAACATGGCCGGGCGCGGTGGCTCAAGCCTGTAATCCCAGCACTTTGGGAGGCCGAGACGGGCGGATCACAAAGTCAGGAGATCGAGACCATCCTGGCTAACATGGTGAAACCCCGTCTCTACTAAAAAATACAAAAAACTAGCTGGGCGAGGTGGCGGGCGCCTGTAGTCCCAGGTACTCGGGAGGCTGAGGCAGGAGAATGGCGTGAACCCGGGAGACGGAGCTTGCAGTGAGCCAGGATCCGGCCACTACACTCCAGCCTGGGCGACAGAGCGAGACTCCGTCTCAAAAAAAAAAAAAAAAAAAATTATAAAACATAATTAAATGTAACACAAAAGTGTTATTTTGACTTTGATTTAATATCCATATTTAATTCCCAGGTTTATAGAAACAGACACTAAGAAAAGCAGATTTTAAAACCTCAGGTAAACTGATTACCAGATTGACAATTCACTCTTTGCTTAATGGGGAAGAAAAATCCATGAGGGATAAATGCATCCTAAGTGTTACATACTTCTGGGAAGAAGCTGCTTCAACCACAGGGATGTACTCAGAACCATGTTTCAATCTTTACATTGTTAGAGGGTCTCCAAATCCAGAAAGAATTGGTTTTGTTATACCTGATCCAAACTGCATCCTAAAAGGTTCTTTGATAGGAAGAAGTAAGTTTGGCCAGCACAGTGGTTCCTGCCTATAAACCCAGTGCTTTGTGAGGCCAAAGCAGGAGGACTGCCTGAGTCCAGAAGTTTGAGACCAGCCTGGGCAACATAGCAAGACCCTGACTCTACAAATAATTTAAAAAGTTAACCAAGCCTGGTGGCATACCTATAGTCCCAGCTACTCGGGAGGCTGGGGCAGGGAGATTGCTTGAGTCTAGGAGGTCAAGAACTGCAGTGAGCTATGATCACAACACTGCACTCTAGCCTGGGTGACAGAGTGAGACCCTTTCTCTAAAAGAAAAAAGAAAACAAGATGTAGAAAAGTAGAAGGAACTCTCAAGTTGCAGTTAATTTCCTTCAACAATCTTTTACTGGCCTACTTGAGACTTTGCATTTTTTCCATATTCTCTCTCTCTAATTAGACATAATTTATTTAAATGACATTTAATTTTTAAAAAGCTTTCTTATAGAGACAGAGGTCTCACTAGATTACCTAGGCTGGTCTCAAACAACTAGCTTTAAGCGATCCTTCCTCTTCGGCCTTCCAAAATGTTGGGATTACAGGCATGAGCTACCACACCCAGCCATGACATCTAATTAGATTGCACATTTATCCCATACCAATGTCTAATCTAGATTATTTCCTGAGACCAGAACTCTATAGTCATGCTCAGAATGGCATAAGTAAGTATTAAAGCTGAGCCAAAGATGGAAGCTGTAATGAGACTAAAGAAGTAAATGAAGACTACATCGTGATGATCCTTTTAAACCTTGTCAAAGAATTTAGAATTTATCCTTCAGACAATAGAGATTCACTAAAGGATTTGAAGCTCAGAGGTAACATCATCAGATTTGCCCTACTCATCCTGGCCACAGTGGATTGGATTGAAGGAATGGATTGGATTGGAGGAAGCAATATTGGAAGCATGGTGGCCATTACTACTGCCATAATCTTGTTGGGAGGTGACGGTGGCCCCAACCAAGGTATTAACTATTGGAATGAAGAGACATAAACAGACTCAAAGGACAGTCATGAAGTAGAAATGATTGTTCCATAGGGGAAATGGAGGAGACGGAAAAGTTAAGATTATACCTATCATGTGGCTGGCTTGAGCAGATGGTGGTGATGCCACTTGCTGAAATAGAAAACAGCAGCACTGAGGCCGATGTAAGGCTAGACTGGAGGGCAGGGAAGAGCAAGAGAGCATAGGAGGTATGGAAAAGGGAGGCATTCAATTTTGGAAATGCAATTCAATTTGTTTGAATTGCCTTCTGTTGGGACATCCACATGTGGATAGATGTACAGTAGTCAGTTGGATATATGAGTCTGAAAGTCAGGAAAAAAGTCCACGCTACAGATAGGAAGCTGAGAATCAGCAGCACATGTAATGGAAGCTGTGGAAGTGGATAAACCTTTTCAACAGACAATGTATCTTAAGACCGTGAGAAATTACTACAATAAAAATCTAATAAACTATTCTGTCATTACCAGGTTTTGTCTCCAAGGCTGCAAAATAAAATCATTTACTCATCATCTAAGTGCTTAGGATGTTTGTCTTAAGTTTAATGAGTTTTACAGGATAGCTTAACTTTAAATAAAATGGAATACTACACTATGTAGGAGGATAAATTGTAAAGCAAAAATTATATTTGAAAATGCCTTATATTGCCCCAAATACTATATACAAACATACTATCTCAATAAGTCTAACACAGCCTGTTTTTACTTCAACATTGGAATAGGTGGCTGGTTCTTTAATTTGGCACAGTTGAAGTTAGTTTATATTTAATTGCTATATTTTAAATATAACAGCATATATATGTCTAGAACCTTACCTTTAAAGCCTAAGAATTACATTCAGCACAGTGAGATATTCACTCTATAAGAAGTACAGGGAGCAGAGTGATTGGACACTGTATAATCTGATTGTATAGGAGAAAGCTGATTAATGTTTTGTGTCACCCACATTCTGTGAATACGCTCATTGATGCAATGGCAGGCAGAATCGCCTATTTCTCTCAGTAGTAATGATGGTAAATCTCCATTTCTCATATGCCAAAAGCATAAATTCATGAGTTAAATGTATGCATGGGCTGGGTGTGGTGGCTCGAGCCTGTAATCCCAGCACTGTAGGAGGCTGGAGTGGGTGGGTTGCTTGAGCCTAGGAGTTTGGCACCAGCCTGGACAACATGGTGAGACCCTGTTTGTACAATTTTTGTTTTAATCATCTGGGCGCGGTGGCATGTGCCTGTAGTCCCAGCTATTTGGGAGGCTAAGGTGTGCGAATCACCTGAGTCCAGGAGTTCAGGGCTATAGTGAGCTATAATTGTGCCACTGTACTCCAGCCTGGGGAACAGAGCACGACTCTGTCTCTAAAAAAAAAAAAAAAAAAAAAAAGTTTAAAACATAAAAATAAATAAATGCATGCGTGATGTGATTACTCTTTGTAATTACTCTTAATTTTTTTTTTCAGTTTCAAGTTTTTATATTATCTGTTACTCACAGGAAAGGGGACTAATAATGATTTGTATACATTTTATGCTCTAAAGCTAGAGTGAGTCCAACTGAAATATATCAAAGGGTACTTAAAATTCATTTTATAGTTACAAAGGCACAGTAAATTGTTTCAGATTAATATTTCCAAGTGTATTCATCAACAAAATGTATGTGGTTTTTTTGTTTGTTGGGTTTTGGGTTTTTTGAGACGGAGTCTTGCTCCGTCTCCCAGGCTGGAGTGCAGGGGCGCGATCTCAGCTCACTGCAACCTCCGCCTCCCAGGTTCAAGCGATTCTCCTGCCTCAGCCTCCCAAGTACCTGAGTCTACAGGCACATGCCACCGTGCCTGGCTAATTTTTTGTATTTTTAGTAGAGACGGGGTTTCACCATGTTAGCCAGGATGGTCTTGATCTCCTGACCTCGTGATCCGCCTGCCTCGGCCTACCAAAATCCTAGGATTACAGGTGCTTTTGTTTTATACTACCATCATGATATTCAATAAATGTATGTACTTGTTTTTTTTTTTTTTTTCTTTTTTGAGACAGGGTCTCACTCTGTCACCCAGGCTGGAGTGCAGTGGTACAAGCACAGCTCACTGTAGCCTCAACCTCCCGGGCTCAAGTGATCATCCTGTCTCAGCTTCCCAAGTAGCTGGGACTACAGACACTTCCCATCACACCCAGCTAATTGTTTTGTACAGACGAGGTCTCACTTTGTCACGCAGGCTGGTCTCAAACTCCTGGGCTCAAGTGAGTCTCCCATCTTGTCCTTCCAAAGTGCTGGGATTACGGGCATGAGCCACAGTGCCTAGCCTAAATGTATATATTTCTGAATCTAAGAACAGGAGTCAGTAAACAAAAAGCCAAGCGATCTAAAAGGATTGTGCAATTAAAAAGAATTTTAAAGAACATACAATTGCTAGTCACTATAAGCAAGTAAAAGATTTGAAATTTAAGGATGTACCATAAAGGACCTAAAACATACCAGAAGTTTAGAGAAAGCAAAATAATAAGATCCAAGGAAGCAGAAAAGTTGGTTCAACGGGCAAGCAAACAGATTCTCATGAAGTGAACCTGATGTGAAGCAAAGTTCGTGTCCCCTGACGCATCCTACATACTGAAGGTCCTGTTTCAGGAGACGATCATCCTGAAGTACAATGCAGTGAGGTGAATAACTACGTTCAGCTGAGAAAAGGACAACAGCTCACGTTCATCAAATGCTTACTAAAAGCCAAGCACAGGTCCAAGTACTTCATACCCATCCTCTCATTTAATCCAACAACAACTCTGGAAGGTATGTATTAATAATATCATTCCCATTTTACATTCATGTAAGTAAACTGAGGTCCACTTAGCCCAAGTTGCATAATAAGAATGAAAGAAATGCCAGAGACTAATTCCAGCTAGTATACAATGCATACTACTGTCATCAGTTAATATTGTAGGGGAAATTTTGTGTTTCTGTGAGAAACAATACATTGTAGAGACAAGTACACCTTTTTGATTCTGACTTTATGAGGGTTCTGTGCCTCTCCTTGTCTTTGAGCTATTTTACAACATTGTAAATGTCAGAAAACTGACAATTATGCAAAACAATTCTTGTCTCTAAACATCTACATAAATTCTGTCCAGTAGAGATTTCAACTCACTTCCTTCCCTTACTGTGGAAGAAGTAAGTTGTGTCTCCATTTGCACATTCTTCACAATATTCCTGCTCTATGAATGTTTCTGTTCTTTGGATTGTCCTTTGAACTAATTGTAACATCCTACTGGTTCCTTTATTAATCATGTGTAAAATAAAATCTTTAACATGTGCTCACTTTATACATGAGAGCCATGACATTAAATCCTGCTCTAAGGATTTAATGAGTAAATGTATGTAAAGCACTTGGAACAGTGCGATTATTATTGAGCCTTCAATATGCTAGGCCCTGAAGAAGTCAAGTCAGCAAGACAAAGATCCTTGCTTTTGAGTAGATGACTGAAGTCTGGTTCTAGAGACAGATGAAAATAAGAATTTACAATTTAGCATAACTGAGCAGAGTAGTGTGATCACAGGATACAGTGAGAACTCTCAGGATGAGCCCCAGTTACAAAGAGTATTATCGTTCAACAATATTTATTGAACCAAATTATATTAGTACCTCTTTCCTTTTATTTTTAAGTATTGTTACTTTATATATATATAAAACCAAATGTAATACTTTAAATCTTCACTCTAATCATGTAAACATTGAAGAAGTGTCTAATATAGACACTGAAAGTTCCCTGCAATCCCATCCCAGCTCTTTGTGAATAATCGTTGTTGGCAGTTTGGTGCATAGTCTCCCAGATTTTTTTTACACTTGCACTATAATATTTCTTTTTTTTTGAGACAGAGTCTTGCTCTGTCACCCAGGCTGGAGTGCAGTGGCACGATCTCAGCTAACTGCAAGCTCCACCTCTCCAGTTCACGCCATTCTCCTGCTTCAGCCTCCCGAGTAGCTGGAACTACAGGTGCCTGCCACCATGCCGGCTAATTTTTTTGTATTTTCAATAGAGACAGGGTTTCACCGTGTTAGCCAGGGTGGTCTCGATCTCCTGAACTCGTGATCCGCCTGCCTCAGCCTCCAAAAGTGCTGGGATTACAGGCATGAGCCACCGAGCCACCCTATGACATTTCTTTGTAACGTATTTTTCCTTTTTTATAGATTTTTAACAAAAAGAAGCCAGACACAGTGGCATGTGCCTATAGTCCCAGCTATTTGGAAGGCTGAGGCAAGAGGATCAATTGAGGCCAAGAGTTTGAGACCAGCTTGGGCAACATAGCAAGACCCATCTCAAAAAAACAAAACTTAATCTAAATTAAACCAGCATCACAGTAGCTCGTTGTATGAATGGTTTGTTTGCTTGTTTGTTTCAATCAATCCTTTACTAACAAAAATTTTCTTTTTTTGAGAGATAGAGTCTTGTTATGTTGCCTAGGCTAGACTCAAACTCCTGGGCACCACAACGGGCTCACTAATGAAATTTTAATTTTTCTATTTTTCTCTATTAGCAGCAGTGTTACAATGAACATCCTGGTACATCCATTTTGCCGCACTTTTCCTTTTTTTAAATTAAGTACCGGCTGGGTGCAGTGACTCACACCTGTAATCACAGCTCTTTGGAAAGCTGAGGTGGGCAGATCACTAGAAGTCAGGAGTTCGAGACCAGCCCGGCCAACATGGTGACATCCCATCTCTACTAAAAATAAAAAAATTAGCCAGGTGTGGTGGTGGACACTTGTAGTCCCAGCTACTTGGGGGGCTGAGGCACAAACATCGCTTGAGCCAGGGAGGTGAAGGTTGCAGTGATCCGAGATCATACAACTGCACTCCAGCCTGGGCAACAGAGCGGGACTCCATCTCAAAAAATAAAAATAAAATTAATACCGCCATAAGCTTTATTAGTATTTTCAAAGATGTAATTTATAACTCCTAGAAGTTACTGCTTCAGGTTCTAATTAGTTTTCTCTGCACTTATGTGTACATCGGCTTCCTGATGCTTGGGACTCCTTGAGTGATGCTGATGGAAGATGGAGAACCAGTGAATATGATATGAATGGGGATAAAACCATAATTTCAATAGCTTAATTCCATATAAAAAATTTTTAAAATGTGTTCAAAGCCTAGACTAAGCCAGAAATTCTGTTTAATCACTGTCACATGGATATCAGTAACTAGAGCATACAGAGTAGAAGTATTGCTTGGATTTATTATCATTACTATAATATTTCAATTATTTTTGCTTTCCCTGGTGGCAAAATAACATTTTTCTGCATTAAGACAGCACTCGAAACAGTCTCTGACACATACGAGCTAACCTTATGTGTTGGAGTATTTTGTGATTAGCTGGTTTTCTGAAATGGGGTCTACAGTACTGTAATAGTAGGGTGTGACTCTCAAGCTACAATTGAGCTCACATTCTGGCTTCATCACTTATGGACTTTGTACCCTGGGGCAAAAGTCACTTAACTTTCCGTTCTATAATCTCTACCGAGTAGAAAAGGTTAATAGTATGTCCACTTAAATCTGTTATAAGGATTTAATGAGTAAATATAGGTAAAATACTTGGAACAGTGCAATTATTATTGAGCCTTTACTATGCTAGGCCCTAAAGACGTCAAGTCAGCAAGACAAGGATCCTTGCTTTTCAGTAGGTGACTGCAGTCTGGTTCTAGAGATAGATTAAAATAAGAATTTACAATTCAGCATAACTGAGTAGAGTAGTGTGTACAGGATACAGTGAGAACATTCAGGATGATCACCAGTTTTGAAGAGTATGAAAATGTTTCCAAGAGGCAGAGATGGTGTAGAGTCCCTCAGAGCCCCCTACTTTCTTTCTGTGTCCTGACTAACATAGAGTGCCTTGACCACTCTGTGACCTGGCCAGCTGCATGGGGTTTTTTTCACCCTGTAGGCTTAAACTTAAACCTGGACCTTGAACATTCCCAGGCACTGATAAAGTTGTGTAGGTTATTGCTTCAAACACTGAAAGATCAAAATATGTCACTGAACACATAGAGACTAGCCCAGACCTAAGCCAAATTCCCTAAACCCTCATAAACTCCATAACCCGACTTCTCATTGCTGACATACCTACATAGAAACATCTCTTTTCGCCCTGTCCACTTAAGCACTCTGAATGTAACATCTCTAATAAATGCTTTGGACTGATCACCCCAGCGTTTAGTGCTTCTTTCTTTGGAATTCTGTCCAGCCCCATCTCAGGATGGTTTGGGGCAGTCCTTCACAGGAATTCCCCTACTGCCCCTTTTGGGTCAACTTAGCTTCGGCTAGACTTGAGTTCAGCCAGAAGAAACAGATGGCTAAAGTATGACTTGCAAACAAGGAGAGGAGAGAAAGAAAGAGCCTTTTAGATGGGCAGGAGAGAGCCAATGTCTTTCAGGTACGTTTGGGAACTGCACCCAGTTTCATAGGGCTGGATCATGAGTGGAGCATGGGAGAATAAGGAGATGTCATGTTAAATTGATGGCTGGAGACCAGAAGATATAAAATCTTGGTTGCTCTGCAAAATAGTTTATCCTGAAGTCCAAGGGTAGACATCAAGGGATTTTTTTTTTTTTTTTTTTTTTTTTTTGAGATGGAGTCTCACTCTATTGCCCGGGCTGGAGTACAGTGGCACGATCCTGACTCAGCGCACCCTCTCCCTCCTGGGTACAAGCAATTTTCCTGCCTCAAACTCCCAAGTAGTTGGAACTACAGGTGTGTGCCACCATGCCCGGCTAATTTTTGTATGTTTTAGTAGAGACAGGGTTTTGCTATGTTGGCCAGGCTGATCTCGAACTCCTGGCCTCAGGTGATCCACCCGTCTTGGCCTCCCAAAGTGCTGGGATTACAGGTATGTGCTACTTGCCCGGCCCATCGAAGGATTTTATACAGGGAAGTGACCTGAGTTTAAAATGATAAATTTGATAAAATGAGTAATGAAGTGATATATGTGGATATTTAGAAAGTAGGATGAACAGAATTTGCTGGTTGACTGCCTCAGGGAGGTAGTATAGTATATGGATAAGGGAATGGCTTTCCTAAACAAGCCTGATGGACTACACTTCTAGGCTTTTCTACTTACTGTGTGACCTTAAGTAAATAACTTCAATTCTCTGAACCTCAGATTTCACATCTGCAAGATTGGTTTAGTGTCATTTAATTGTACTTCACTGGCTTGCTGAAGGAATTAGATATCATGAATAAAAAGTGCTTTGCACTGTGTGTTTAGTGTTTAGAATGATAAATATATAAAGTAAGCAGGCTGGCCACGGTGGCCTGTAATCCCAACACTTTGGAAGGCTGAGGTGAGAGGCTCACTTGAGTCCAGGAGTTCAAGACTAGTCTGGGCAACACAGTGAGACCCCTATCTCTACAAAAAATAAAAACATTAGCCGGGCATAGTGGCACACACCTGTGGTCCCGGCTACTCAGGATGCTGAGGTGAGAGGATTGCTTGAGCCCAGGAGGTCGAGCTGCAGTAAACCATGTTTACACCACTGCACTCCAGCCTGGTTGACAGATCAAGATCCTGTCTCAGGGAAAAAAAAAAAAAAAAAAAAAAAATGCAGAACATTACTCAGAAGAAAAAAAAGACAAAAACAAACAAGCAACATGATTAGGTGGCCAGGCACTAGTCAGGCTCCTTAGGTTTAAATCTCTGCTCTGCCATTTACTAGTGGTATGAGAAAGCATATCAATCCGTTCTCACACTGCTGATAAAGACATACCGGAGACTAGGTAATTTATAAAGAAAAAGAGGTTTAATGGACTCAGAGTTCCACATGGTGGGGAGGCCTCACAATCATGGCAGAAGGCAAAAGGCATGTCTTACATGGCAGCAAACAAAAGAGAATGAGAGCCAAATGAAAGGGGAAACCTCTTATAAAACCATCAGGTCTCATGAGACTTATTTAGTACCACAAGAACAGTATGGGAGAAACCACCCCCATGATTCAGTTATCTCCCACTGGGTCCCTCTCACAACACATGGGAATTATGAGAGTTACAATTCAAGATGAGATTTGGGTGAGGACACAGACAAACCATATCAGAAGGTAACTTTCTTATGCTTTTGACCTGAAGAAAGATGAGGCGCATAAGGGTTTCAGCCTGCAGGGTGGCCTTTCTGACAGGCTGGGAATACCCTCCAGCCAGAAGCCAAAAACATACATTCTGAGGGAGGAGCAAAGTGAAAGGGAGCAGGGTGGCAGAATACACATATTTAATAAGCTATAGGAGGAATCATTAATATTTATGAAGGGAGAAA
This sequence comes from Piliocolobus tephrosceles, assembly GCF_002776525.5. NCBI lineage: Eukaryota > Metazoa > Chordata > Mammalia > Primates > Cercopithecidae > Piliocolobus > Piliocolobus tephrosceles. Next base: position 42,852,322 of record NC_045438.1, read on the forward strand.
CACATGTAAATGTGCAATTGAGCTTCATTACCCCTTCATGGGTCCTAGGTACAAAAAAATGGGGCATCAGCATGATCTGAAGAGTTTTCAGCCTCTGATGTCAAAAGGTGAAGTAGAGGCCAATAAAACTCATACTGTGCATGCTCTGTAGATTGGACAATAACCACCCCATGGTGGGTAGTCTGTTAGGCAAAAAAGGAAGGGCAGCAACAGGCTGATATCAGTGGTGGAGTCTTTTGAAAGGAATGGTTTCTGTTTATCCCTTAGGGAAGAAAGCCTGATCCTGGTTAGTGACGGAGGGGATATAACAAGGCAAAGCAAGAGCTCAGTTTTCAAGGTTATTCTGGATCCCCTTGACCAAAAGGGAGTCCGTTCAGTCAGCTGGGGGGCTTAGTACTTAATTTGTATTTCTCTTGCCTCATTTTTAGGATTTGTAGGATGCTGAAGATAATTGCATCTCTTTCATGGTGTTGCAGTGAGGATGAAATGAGATGATGCAGATAAAGTGCCAGAACATTAATTCATTTAAATAAATACTTACTGAGCATATATGCCCCATGCGTCAAGCCCCTGAGGATACAGCAGTAAACACAACTGATTGAAAGGAAATAAAAACTGCCCTCTTGGATCTCTTAATTGTATATAACGAATAATAACAACAAATCTCTGGCACATAGGAGTGCTATGTATTATCTCTGTTACAAAGCAGTATCCCAAGACAAGTTTTATGGTCCTAACCTAAATTATTTCTATAATTTTTTTTTCTGAGACAGAGTTTCGCTCTTGTCACCCAGGCTGGAGTGCAATGGCATGGTCTCAGCTCACTGCAACCCCCGCCTCCTAGGTTCAAGCTATTCTACTGCCTCAACCTCCGAGGTAGTTGGGATCACAGCCGCCTGCCCCCGTACCTGGCTAATTTTTGTATTTTTAGTAGAGACGGGGTTTCATCACGTTGGCTAGGCTGGTTTTGAACTCCTGACCTCAGGTGATCCACCCGCTTCGGCCTCCCAAAGTGCTGGGATGACAGGCATGAGCCACTGCGCCTGGCCTATTTCTATAATTTTTATTGTAATAAAAGGATAATACTCCACAAATACAGTGGTAATGCCTACGGCATAAAGACATAATCCAAGGCAACTCATTCATTGAGAGGTCACCAGAAACTGGGAAGTGGGGGAAACAAATTTGAAAAAAAGGCCTGCTGATGAAAGTGATTGCATTTACCACACACATTTGTCCAAGAAAAGCTATGTGAATGCGCCAACACTGGCCTGAAGTCTTCCTAAGAATGCGTGCTTATAGCCTATTTGTTTAAACGGTGAGAGTTAACATTCAAACACCAGAGATTCTGAATGTATTTTATTAGTTCAAATGCCTCTACAGTTAACAGAGTCTCGGGGGTTTGGTTAACAGGGCATATGAAAGCAGTTCATGAAACAGTGGAAAATAAAACCTGATCAAGTCTGACGCAGTCTATAAAGGCAAGGCCCCGGCCTCCGTTGCTTAGGCAACCGACTCCGCCACCACCCGGAGAGGGAACCTGAAACTTGGCGACCCCAGCACCCCAGCACCCCAGTGGGGTGGTCGCCTCCCTTCCGTGTCCGTGGCTTTGTTTTATGGTTGGGAATAGGTAACAGACACAAGTCAACGGCGATGCTAGATTCGTCCCCTCTGGTCTCCGTAGAGGGAGTTATAAAAGGAGGTTCGTCCACAAGCAGAAACCCCTCTGTGGCGCCTCAACGCTAAAGAGCCCCGCCATTCCCTTTCCCAGGCGGGAGACTAAAGGCCGGAAAAAGACAGCCAGCTCAGGGTTGCGAGCTAAGCTAGCCCCGCCTCCCGGTAGCTTCTCGCGATCGTGTAGACGCAGCGAGTTACGTAACTTCCGGTCACGACCCAGCAGCTCCTCGGCGATTGGTCCATTTCCATGGCCGACTGGGTGACGTTATCGCCGGGTGCTGGGGTCGCACGTGTGGTGAGGCTACAGAGGCGGCCTTGGGCTGGGCCTTGGTCTCCCCGCCGGACTTCGAGGGTCTCTTCGCCGCCCCTGTTGGGGGTGAGCGCCGCGCGGCTGCAGCATGGTGAGCAAGCCTTACTTGTTTCGGCGGCCGGGCGCTGCGGTTTTGCAGAGGCCAGGCTGCTTCCTGTAATGCCTTGGCTATTGCGGCCTGGGTCTGGGTCGTGCCAGAGGCTGCTTGCGGCACAGTACTCTGAAATGGGCCATCCTCACCACCCCGGGCATTCTTTGCTTATTACAGTCTCGCACCGCGGAGCCTCCCTGCAATGTAGCCCGGAGAGGAGAATGGCCTCCTTTTTACCCCTGGGAGCCTGCAGCCCTGTGCGCTTTCTGTTAGCTAAAAGCTTGTGACTGCGGACACAAACGCACCACCCTGTGCTTATCGGGGTGGAGCAGAGGGAGCTGCTGGTCTCCCTCAGCGTTGGAGTGGCAGTTGTCTGCCTGTCTGTTTGCTCTGAGAAAGGGAACTTGTGGGAGAGCATAAGATTGGGCCCAAAGTAAAGCCACTTAATTGGTTTCACAGTTTAGAGAATCAAAATTGAATAGCGAAGTAAGAATGTAGTAGTGGATGATGGATCTTATTAAACTTTAGCTGTTTGTATCGTGATTTTATTTGCTGGTTGGTAGATGCCCTATGTGGAGCTGTCTACTCCAAATTATGTTGTGGCAGGCTTCTTCTCATTCTGGTTCAGTCTGCCAGGGGCCTTCCCTGAGCAGCCAGTGTAAAGTAGCTTTTAAGTCATTTTCACGTCACTGCCTTATATGTTTTCACTGGAAATTATCTTGATTTTCTTGCTAAGAACAGGGACTTTATCTGACTTTCCCACTTCTGTATTCTCAGTTCCCATAACAAGGTCTGGCACAAAGTAGGTGCTCAAGGAATGTATGTTGAAGGAAGGTTAAGTATGGATTCTACAGAACACAGCTGATGTTGCCTGCCCTAGAAGTGTAGATTTTTAAAAAGTATTTATCTTTAACATGACTACTAAAGATGGATATGTGACAATTGTTCTCTGTCGTTCTGTTTTGTTTTAACTAATTGTGATTTTGTTCCTTTGAAGCCTCATAGGAAGAAAAAGCCCTTTATAGAGAAGAAGAAAGCTGTGTCTTTTCACTTGGTCCACCGGAGCCAACGAGATCCTTTAGCAGCAGATGAGACTGCACCCCAGAGGGTTCTATTGCCCACACAAAAAGTAGGTCCTGTTCTTTAGCCAGTCAGTTTGTAGGTAGACAATAGTTTTTTTGTGTGTTTGTTCCTTTTTCTTAAGTAAATAGTCTCGGCATGTTGCCCAGGCTGGTCTCGAACTCTTGGGCTCAAGCAGTCCTCCCAGCTTGGCCCTCAAAAGTACTGGGATTACAGGCATGAGCCACCGCGCCCGGCCATGTTAATAGTTTTAATAAATTGTTAAGTAGCTGTTATTCTCAGATAACTTATATTCTGGGAAATAATCTATAAGTTAATTTTCAGTACAATTTGCTGATTTTTACATCATTCGTGTTATTTTGATTGGGAAGACAAAGATCTTTATTAGAGATGTTTAAATGAGCAAATCTTGTAGAATAGTGGTAAATATTTACCAAAGCACCAGCTACAATGTGGCATGATGTTATTTGGGGCACCCGTATATGCTCAAACTGTGCTTTCTCTAAGATCCTGCCGTTTTATCACCACAAACTGCATTTTGCCTCCTCGTTGCTCATCTAAGGAAATGATTAGCTTGGTTAGCTCAGGGAACTTTGCAAGGGAGCCTCGAAAAGATTGACTTAAAGTTAAACTCTACTTATTAAGTGTAGATATTATGAAACAGAGTGTTGGGAAACAGAGTATTGGGGGACATGGGCCATGTTTAGCTTTTCAGTAAAACCAGTTTTATTGTATGTTGAGAAGGTTTTATTTTTTGCATATAAATACAAGAAATTGTACTTACCTTTCAAGGCACCCAAATATCTGTTGCCCAGGCTGGCATGCAAAGTGGCTCCATCTCAGCTCGCTGCAGCTTCTACCTCTTGGGCTCAAGTGATCCTCCCACCTTAGCCTCCAGAGTAGCCGGTACTACAGGCACATGCCACCGGGCCTGGCTGATTTTTAAAAGTGTTTTGTAGAAACGAGGTGTCACTATGTTGTCCAGTCTGGTCTTGAACTCCTAGGCTCAAGTGATCCTCCTACCTCAGCCTCCCAAAGTGCTGGGATTATAGGCATGAGCCACTGCACCTGGCCCCCCAAGTCTTTTCTTATAACCCTCCAAATAGACGATAAAATAAGTTGTATGTATATTTCATGACTCAGAATGTTGCACATAAATGTCTAGCGGAAGGAGCAATTGTTATTTATTTTTATTGCCCTTTTGAAAGCATGAGTGTTTTCATTCCATTTTAATGTTATGTAGCACTCTGGTTTTGAAGCTGTACATTTCCTGTTTGTCAAGAATTGTCTTTTTCCCATCAGCCAAAACGTTCATGTGCCATCTGCTTCCTACTTGGAAAGCTATACTCATTGTAATATTCCCTTGCCTTATCCTTGGAAGGTGTACTGATTCCATTTTGTTTATAGATAAACAGTGAAGAAAGTACTCATTCCATTTTGTTTATAGATCGGCAGTGAGGAAAGGCGAGCAGAACAGAGGAAGTATGGAGTGTTCTTTGATGATGACTATGACTACCTGCAGCACCTGAAGGAACCATCTGGGCCCTCAGAGCTTATTCCCTCAAGTACCTTCAGTGCACACAACCGGAGAGAGGAGAAAGAAGAATCACTAGTCATTCCAGTAAGGATTTTCAGCAATTTAAGTGTGGGAGTGAGGTGAAGAAATCATTTTTAAATCAAGATAACTGTTTGGGGCAAGAAATGGTGTCCATATGAAGAGCACAAAGATAGACCATGCCTCCACTTAAAGTTATGTATGTGTATGCACGTGTGTACCATCAGGAGAGAATAGGTCACCTCTTCTCTGGTGGCAGGTGTCAACGCAACAGCCTTTTTATAGGTTTAGAACTTTCGATTGATAGACATGGCTATGTTAGACAGCACTTTTCAATAGTTTCTCCTATTGAAATTCAGCTGACATTCTACATGTTAACAACATAACTGTTTCAGGATCATAAACTCTGTTCTAAGATAGGACTTAACTTTTATGGAATATTTAGATCTTTAACACTTTTGTAAAAGCTGCAGGCTACTCATAAGCAAACAGAATGAGTGGATGATAATAACATTCCTGTCTTGTAAACTAATGTTCGGTCCACTTTAATGCTTTCTCTTTCAGGAGAAATGATAGTATGTCTTTATATGAAATTAGTGCTGTTAGTCTAAGTTCTGTTTTCTCTCCCGTTTATGTGAAGAATGCCCATGTTGTATGCCTTTGTGACCTTATTTTTAATTTGATGTAGAGTAAATTTCCCTGTGGGAAACTTTTACATCACCTAGCACTTTAAAAAAAGGAGACATTCGTTAGGTTTATAAGCAAAAGGTAAGAGATAGAAAGAGCACCAGTTTACCCTGCCCCTTATTCCCCAATTCTGTCATCATGGTCTAGGCATGCCTTTCCTTGGGGAAGATGTGATTGTAGTTCTTACAGGCAATAGCTGGTTGCTTAAGGAGACTTAGAAAGGTTAGGTTTCAGGATATCATCCCAAAGAAAGGTAGTAACTGCAGCTGCTTCTTCACTAACTAGGTTGTGACTCTTTTGTAACGCCCCAAATCCCACCACATCTCTGTCATAGAGAACCAACTTCTTTATTTCTTCTTCCTCAAGGCTTTATTGGTAGTAGGGACTTACTGGCTCACTTCTTTCTATAACCTATTGAGGGAGAGAAGGGGTTCCATAGTAGGTCAACTTGTTTATCTTTTTTTTTTTTTTTTTTTTTTTTTTTTTGAGACGGAGTCTCGCTCTGCCGCCCAGGCTGGAGTGCAATGGCCGGATCTCAGCTCACTGCAAGCTCCGCCTCCTAGGTTTAGGCCATTCTCCTGCCTCAGCCTCCCGAGTAGCTGGGACTACAGGCGCCCGCCAAATCGCCCAGCTAGTTTTTTGTATTTTTTAGTAGAGACGGGGTTTCACCGTGTTAGCCAGGATGGTCTCGATCTCCTGACCTCGTGATCCGCCCGTCTCGGCCTCCCAAAGTGCTGGGATTACAGGCTTGAGCCACTGCGCCCGGCCTCAACTTGTTTATCTAAGGGAGAAAATTCTTAGTAAAGTCTTGGCTGGCTTGTATTGACCAGTACTTTTAATCCTTAATTCATTTTGAGTAAAAGCAATCACTAATTGATTTTTTAACAGGATAAGGCTCTTAAATGGACAATTCAGTGATGTTTACAGGGACAACTGAATTGTATTTAAAAACAAAAGTGTCGTTGGTTTTCTGTACAACTATGAAAAAATATGGATTAGTCCCGTGTACTTTTTTTACTTTAATTTGTAACACACCACCAATTCAAATAGATTAGAAATAATGAATAACCCCTAGAAACAGTGTGAGACAGTGTAAAAAGGCAGCATAGAAATGATTGATGCTTGAGCAGGCCCTGATTTTGACATGAAAGAAAGAGGGTGGTGCCATTGTGGAAAGTAGCTGGGCAAACACCATGTAGTTGAGAAGTACTGCAACCAATGAAAACACAGTACTCCTCTAAAAAAAAAAGTAATTCCTCTTTAAACTCTAATCGTGTATGTGATTCTTTTCTTTCAAGATTTGAAAAATATCTCACAAAGGTAAATTCATTTAACACAAGCTGACCTTGTGTTTAACCCCAAACTTCTAAGGTTAAATATCACAAAGGTACCTTTTTGAAAGCCTAAAGGCTAAAACGCTATGTAGATTTTACTATAATTTTAAGAATTAATAATGTAATATACTTAAAAAACATTAAATTGTACATTTTAAATAGGCAAATTGTATGTGAATGATGTCTTAGTAAAGCTGTTTTCCTAAAAATATACTCTAAAGTAAAATAACAGATCTTTGCCCATGTTTATGCGACTGAGAAACTCATTTTGGAAGCCATAACATCTTGCTGTGTGTACACTGCCATATGTAGCCTTTACTCATGCTCCTCAGAGGCTTCCAATTCAGAGAGCTTTCTCAGTGAGCCAATGAGGATGCACATTCCAGCTTTGTGCCTCTTCCTGGGCTAAGGATAGAGCAGGTGGTAAGGTGCACAGAGATAAATAACACATGGTTTTTTTTCACGTTATCAACTGTTTGGTCAAGGAGAGGAAACAAGCATAAGAACTAGTCAGAGAATATAGGCTAGCACATGTTTAAGTAGATTGCAGTGTGTGAAGAAGGGGAGTTCACACAAGGGAAGTTCTAGGACAGTGACCAGAAAGAGCTTCACGTGGAGGGTAGGAACTGAGCTGGCCGCCAAGTGGTGGGTACTGTTGACAGGAGAAGGAACTTTTTCAGTCAGGGTGCTGAGACAGCTAGCATTGTGGTTCAGTGTCAGGCACATGCATGCCAAGTAAAGTGTTTTGCATTATTACATGACTGAGGAATGAACTTGATTTGCATGGTCATATAGAATAACTGAGAAATTTGGATACACAGAGTAGCCTTGATTTTACAGGGCCTTGAGAACCAGGGCCTTAAATACAGAGTGAAAAATTGAGACCTGTTAGAAACTCAAGAAGGTCACATGATAAAACTATTAAAGGAGCTTAATCTAGCCATGGGTATGGAGGTTGTACTGGATATAGACTAGCTATATGAGTGGTTGCAGTCATTTATGTTTTGGTTAACTATAAATGAGATGATGCCCCCAAAGAATAGAGTGAAATCACTATAAGTAAGAGATTTCTAGGGGACATAGGACAGAGCAAAATGATTTATAACCACCCAAGGATTTAAGATAGCCAATTCATACAAGGGCTGTGCCATTACTAGAGATTAGGACGTTATCTCTAGTTTAAGAGGAAAAAGTTTGATTTTGTTTTGAAACTTCAGGCAAGTGGAGTTAAGAAACTCTGGGATTTGAATCCCAGAATCTCACTTACTGATCATTCTCAGGGAGGTGGACCATTTAAACTTTCTTAGTTTTCGTTCTTTTGCTAAAACATGATGAAAATTCATGGGATCTGAGGGATAAATGGAATAATTTACTAGAGAAAGCGCTGTGATGAATTATAAAGAGTTGCTTTTGAGTTTATGATGGCATATACATGTTTTTTTTTTTTTTTTTTGAGACGAAGTTTCGCTCTTTTTGCCCAGGCTGGAGTGCAATGGCGCGATCTCAGCTCACTGCAACCTCCGCCTCCCAGGTTCAAGTGATTCTCCTGCCTCAGCCTCCTGAGTAGCTGGGATTACAGGCATGTGTCACCATGCCTGGCTAATTTTGTATTTTTAGTAGAGACGGGGTTTCTCCATGTTGGTCAAGCTGGTCTTGAACTCCTGACCTCAGGTGATCCACCCGCCTCGGCCTCCCAAAGTGCTGGGATTACAGGCGTGAGCCACCGCGCCCGGCCACATGTTTAACATATATACAACCTGGAGCACAGGTGAGAGAACACAATGTAGTTGTAACAGTTTCCTAGGACTGCAATAACAAATTAGCACAAACTAGGTGACTTAAAACAACAGAAATTTCTTCCTTCATGGTTCTGGGGCTCAGAAGTTTGAAATGAAAGTATCGGCAGAGTTGGTTTTTTTCTTGGGGGCTTAGAGGGAGAGGCTGTTGCATGGCTCATTCCTAACTTCTGAAGGTTACCAGTGATCATTCCTTGGAGTTCCTTGCCTTATAGAGGCCTCACTCCAGTCTGCTGTCATCTGCACATGGCATTCTCCCCTGTGAGTCTGTGTCCTCATTGGTCTCGTTATAGGACCATGGTCCAGTAAGACCTCATCTTATACTTGAGAGGACCCTATTTCAAATATGGTCACAGTCTGAGGTTCTGGATGGACATTGATTTTGGGGGGACTTCAACCCAGTACACTAGTTAAGAAGTATTTCCAAATAAACCTAACCATTGTGCAATTTCTTTTTCAAGAGCACTGGAATTAAGTTGCCTTCATCAGTGTTTGCTTCAGAGTTTGAGGAAGATGTTGGATTGTTAAATAAAGCAGCTCCAGTTTCAGGTATTTTTAGTTCCTTTATCTTTTTATGTGGATAAATGTATTTTGCAAAACATAAATGGTGTAGGATTTTTCTATCCCCATTGAAGTATTGAAACAATTGAGATATGTCTGGAATTCAGATCAGGGATTATTAGGAAGGGATGAGTGTGATCTTTGTATTTTTGTATTCCTACCATCAAATCCTTGCATCTTTTGAGTTCCTGTTTGGAGAAGAAAGTGGGGAAACTATTCTTGGTAATCTAGTAGGGGAATTGTAACCTTCACGTAACCTCTTACAAACATAGTGGTATTCATTATTCATTACTTGTAGTGTAATTTTGAAAAATAATCTGTTTTCTTTCAGAGTTTCTCCCAGGAGCATACAGGTAGTTTTATAGAAGTTCATTTTACCATCTACACATATATTGGGGGAAAATGTTTTTAATTTTTAGTACCAACATTGTATTTCAGAACAAACACAAAAGTTCACAGAAGTGGTGTTGGTATTTTCTGAGTTGCCTTAATTATTAACTAACACCTGTCCTGTGACATTCATTCATTAATTTATTCTACAGATTTTTGAGTTGCCACTGTCTGTGTGGTAGGGCCTTGGGTTAAAACAGAATCAAGCATAGTCTCGGACCCAAAAATTTACCTCGTTTGGGAAAAATAAACAGTAAATGATAAATTACAGTATAGATAGATAATACTAGTGGGGTGAGGAGTACCAATCCCAGCCTCACAGAGTTGAGCAAGGCTTTCTAAAGGAGGTGATGTCTAGTTTGTTTCTTAAGTAAAAGTTAGGTAGCTAGAAGAAGGAGGGGAGGGGTGGGGACAAGAGAATGTTCCAGACAGTGGACTGTATGTGCTAAGGCAACAGAACATGAATATAGGTGACTGTACACATTTTAGCAGGCCCAGAAGGAAGGGTATGGATTAAAAAGAAATGAGGCCGGAGGGTTAAGCAATGGCCATGTAGCAGAGGGTGTTGGAGGCCATGTCAGATGATAAATTTGGAGTTGAAAATTTGTCTTGAACTTGAGTTTTGTTGTTGTTGTTTGTTTTCATTTTCTCCTTGTGGAGCCGGGCTAACTCCTAAGCAGTGTGCCTAGAGTCAGCCTAGTATTTTTATGGATGGAAGGATATATCTGAATAAAAAGGTAGATATTTATTAAAATCTCACAGTCAGAAAAGACAAAGTATAACAGTCTAAAAATTATTCATTTGAGTTACTTTTTTAACAGGTGAATTTAAAGCCCAGTTTCTTCCTGCAGACAAAACCTTTGAATTATGCTAGACAAGGTTAAATATTATAGATGTATAATGGAACAGTATTTGTACCAGTGGATATTGAAAGGAGAAGCATCATTGCTTTTTTCTTTTCTTTTTTTTTTTTTTTTTTTTTTTTTTAGTTATACTTTAAGTCCTGGGATATATGTGCAGAATGTGCAGGTTTGTTACATAGGTATACACATGTCATGGTGGTTTTGCTGCATCCATCAACCCATCATCTACATTAGGCATTTCTCCTAATGCTCTCCCTCCCCTGTCCCCCCCCATCCCCCAACAAGTCCCAGTGTGTGATATTCGCCTCCCTGTGTCCATGTGTTCTCAATTGTTCAACTCCCTCTTATGAGTAAGAGCATGCAGTGTTTGGTTTTCTGTTCCTGTGTTAGTTTGCTGAGAATTATGGTTTCCAGCTTCATCCATGTCCCTGCAAAGGACATGAACTCGTCCTTTTTTGTGGCTGCATAGTATTCCATGGTGTATATGTGCCACATTTTCTTTATCCAGTCTATCATTGGTGAGCATTTAAGCTGGTTCCAAGTCTTTGCTATTGTGAACAGTGCTGCAGTAAACCTACATGTGCATGTGTCTTTATAGTAGAATGATTTATTATCCTTTGGATATATACCCAGTAATGGGATTATTGGGTCAAATGGTGTTTCTGGTTCTGGATCCTTGAGGAATCACCACACTGTCTTCCACAATGGTTGAACTAATTTACACTCCCACCAACAATGTAAAAGCGTTCCTGTTTCTCCACATCCACTCCAGAATCTGTTGTTTCCTGACTTTTTAATGATTGCCGTTCTAACTGGCGTGAGATGGTATCTGCTTGTGGTTTTGATTTGCGTTTCTCTAATGAGCAGTGGTTTGTAGTTCTCCTTAAAGAGGTCCTTCACATCCCTTGTAAGTTGTATGCCTAGTTATTTTATTCTCTTTGCAGCTATTGTGAATGGGAGTTCACTCATGATTTGGCTGTCTATTATTGGTGTATAGGAATGCTTTTGATTTTTGCACATTGATTTTGTATCCTGAGACTCTGCTGAAGTTGCTTATCAGCTTAAGGAGATTTTGGGCTGAAATGATGGTGTTTTCTAAATAGACAGCCATGTCATCTGCAAACAGAGACAATTTGACTTCCTCTCTTCCTATTTGAATACCCTTTATTTCTTTCTTTTGCCTGATTGCCCTGGCCAGAACTTCCAATACTATGTTGAATACGAGTGGTGAGAGAGGGCATCCTTGTCTTGTGCCAGTTTTCAAAGAAATGCTTCCAGCTTTTGCCTATTCAGTATGATACTGGCTGTGGGTTTGTCATAAATAGCTCTTACTATTTTGAGATATGTTCCATCAATACCTAGTGTATGGAGAGTTTTTAGCTTGAAAGGGGTGTTGAATTTTATTGAAGGCCTTTTCCGCATCTATTGAGATAATCGTGTGGTTTTTGTCATTGGGTCTGTTATGTAATGGATTACATTGAACCAGGCTTGTGTCCCAGGGATGAAGCTGACTTGATTGTGGTGGATAAGCTTTTTGATATGCTGCTGGATTTGTTTTGCCAGTTTTTTATTGACAATTTTCACATTGATTTTCATCAGGGATATTGGCCTGAAATTTTCTTTTTTTGTTGTGTCTCTGCCAGGTTTTGGTATCAGGATGATGCTGGCCTCATAAAATGAGTTAGGGAGGAGTCCCTCTTTTTCTATTGTTTGGAATAGTTTCAGAAGGAATGGTACCAGCTCCTCCCTGTACCTCTGGTGGAATTTGGCTGTGAATCTGTCTGGTCCTGGGCTTCTCTTTTGGTTGGTAGGCTATTACTGCCTCAATTTCAGAACTTGTTATTGGTCTATTCAGAGATTCGACTTCTTCCTGGTTTAGTCTCGGGAAGGTGTATGCGTCCAGGGATTTATCCGTTTCTTCTAATTTTCTAGTTAATTTGCATAGAGGTGTTATATAGCATTCTCTGATGGTAGTTTGTATTTCTGTGGGATCAGTGGTGAAATCCACTTTATCGTTTTTTGTTGTGTCTATTTGATTCTTCTCTCTTTTCTTCTTTTATTAGTCTGACTAGCGGTTAATCTTTTCAAAACACCAGCTCCTGGATTCATTGGTTTTTTTGAAGGGTTTTTTGTGTCTCTATCTACTTTAATTCTGCTGTGTTTTAGTTATGTCTTGTCTTCTACTAGGTTTTATATTTGTTTGCTCTTGTTTCTCTAGTTCTTTTCATTGTGATGTTAGGGCGTCGATTGTAGATCTTTCCTGCTTTCTCCTGTGGGAATTTAGTGCTATAAATTTCCCCCTAAACACTGCTTTAGCTGTGTCCCAGAGATTCTGGTATGTTGTGTCTTTGTTCTCATTGGTTTCAAAGAACTTATTTATTTCTACCTTAATTTTGTTATTTACCCAGTAGTCATTCAGGAGCAGGTTGTTCAGTTTCCAAGTAGTTGTGCAATTTTGAGTGGATTTCTTAATCCTGAGTTCTAGTTTGATTGCACTGTGGTCTGAGAGACTGTTATGAGTTCTGTTCTTTTGCATCTGCTGAGGAGTGTTTTACTTAAGTTATATGGTCAATTTTAGGATAAGTGCGACGTGGTGCTGAGAAGAATGTATATTTTGTTGATTTGGGGTGGAGAGTTATGTCGCTGTCTATAAGGTCCACTTGGTCCAGAGCTGAGTTCAAGTCCTGAAGATCCTTGTGAATTTTCTGTCTCGTTGATCTGTCTAATATTGACAATGGGGTGTTAAAGTCTCCCATTATTATTATGTGGGAGTCTAAGTCTCTTTGTAGGTCTCTTAGAACATGCTTTATGAATCTGGGTGCTCCCATATTAGGTGCATATATATTTAGGATAGTTAGCTCTTCTTGTTGCATTGTTCCCTTTACCATTATGTAATGCCCTTCTTTGTGTTTTTTGATCTTTGTTGGTTTAAAGTCTGTTTTATCAGAGACTAGGATTGCAACCCTTGCTGTTTTTTGCTTTCCATTTGCTTGGTAAATAACCTCCATTCCTTTATTTTGAGTCTGTATGTGTCTTTGCACATGAGATGGGTCTCCTGAATACAGCACACTGATGGGTCTTGACTCTTTATCCAATTTGCCAATCTGTATCTTTTAGTTGGGACATTTAGCCCATTTACATTTAAGGTTAATATTGTAATGTGTTAGTTTGATTCTATCATTATGATGCTAGCTGGTTATTTTGCCTGTTATTTGATGCAGTTTCTTCATAGTATTGATGGTCTTTACTCTTTGTATGTTTTGCAGTGGCTGGTACCAGTTTTTCCTTTCCATATTTGGTGCTTCCTTCAGGAGCTCTTGTAAGGCAGGCCTGGTGGTGACAAAATCTCTTAGCATTTGCTTGTGTGGAAAGGATTTTATTTCTCCTTCACTTATGAAACTTAGTTTGGCTGGATATGAGATTCTGGGTTGAAAATTCTTTACTTTAAGAATGTTGAGTATTGTCCCCCACTGTCTTTTGGCTTGTAGGGTTTCTGCCAAGGGATCCGGTCTTAGTCTGATGGGCTTCTGTTTGTGGGTAACCTGACCTTTCTCTCTGACTGCCCTTAACATTTTTTTCTTCATTTCAACCTTGGTGAATCTGACGATTATGTGTCTTGAGGTTGCTCTTCTCAAGGAGTATCTTTGTGGCATTCTCTGTATATCTTCAATTTGAATGTTAGCTTGCCTTGCTAGGTTGCGGAAGTTCTCCTGGATAATATCCTGCGGAGTGTTTTCCAAGTTGGTTCCATTCTCCCCGTCACTTTCAGGTACATTAGTCAAACGTAGATTTGGTCTTTTCACATAGTCCCATATTTCTTGGAGGCTTTGTTCATTCCTTTTCTTTTTTTTTTTTTTTGAGACGGAGTCTCGCTCTGTCGCCCAGGCTGGAGTGTAGTGGCCAGATCTCAGCTCACTACAAGCTCTGCCTCCCGGGTTTATGCCATTCTCCTGCCTCAGCCTCCCGAGTAGCTGGGACTACAGGCACCCGCCACCTCACCCGGCTAGTTTTTTGTATTTTTTAGTAGAGACGGGGTTTCACCGTGTTAGCCAGGATGGTCTCGATCTCCTGACCTCGTGATCTGCCCGTCTCGGCCTCCCAAAGTGCTGGGATTACAGGCTTGAGCCACCGCGCGTGGCCTCATTGCTTTTCATTCTTTTTTCTCTAATCTTGTCTTCACGCTTTATTTCATTAAGTTGATCTTCAATCGCCGATATCCTCTCTTCCACTCGGCTATTGTTATTTGTGTGTGCTTCACAAAGTTCTCTTGCTGTGTTTTTCAGCTCCATCACGTCATCCACGTTCTTCTCTAAACTGGTGATTCTAGTTAGCAATTCCTCTAACCTTTTTTCAAGGTTTTTAACTTCCTTGCATTGAGGTAGAACATGCCTCTTTAGCTCGGAGGAGTTTGTTATTACCCACCTTCTGAAGCATACTTCTGTCAATTCGTCAAACTCATTCTCCATCCAGTTTTGTTCCCTTGCTGGCGAGGAGTTGTGATCCTTTGAAGAGAAGAGGCATTCTGGTTTTTGGAATTTTCAGCCTTTTTGTGCTGGTTTTTCCTCATCTTCTTGGATTTATGTACGTTTGGTCTTTGTTGGTGGTGACCTTCAGATGGGGTTTCTGTGTGGACGTTCTTTTTGTTGATGTTGATGTTGATGCTGTTCCTTTCTGTTAGGTTTATTTCTAACAGACTACTCTGCTGCAGATCTGCTGGAGTTTGCTGCAGGTCCATTTCAGTCCCTGTTTGCCTGGATATCACCAGCGGAGGCTGCAGAACAGCAAAGATTGCTGCTTGTTCCTTCCTCTGGATTGGGTATCACCAGCGGAGGCTGCAGAACAGCAAAGATTGCTGCTTGTTCCTTCCTCTGGAAGCTCTGTCCCAGAGGGGCACCTGCCAGATGACAGCCAGAGCTCTCCTCTGTGAGGTGTCTGTCGACCCCTGATGGGAGGTGTCTCCCAGGCAGGAGGCACAGGGGTCAGGGACCCACTTGAGGAGGCAGTCTGTCCCTTAGCAGAGCTTGAGCACTGTGCCGGGAGATCTGCTGCTCTCTTCAGAGCCAGCAGGCAGGAAGGTTTGAGTCTGCTGGAGCTGCGCCCACAGCTGCCCCTTCCCCCAAGTGCTCTGTCCCAGGGAGATGGGAGTTTTATTTATAAGTCCCTGGCTGGGGCTGAGGCAGCATTTTTTTTTTTTTTTTTGTCTTGGAATGATCACTCTATTCTTCACTAGACTGAACTTAGTTCTTAATCATTCTTTTATCTTCAATATATTAATAGACTCTTGCTATCTATAGTTCCTTATATGAATGAATTGTTGCTACTTTGGGAATTGTTGCTCAATTTTTGTTTTCCTTCTAGGACCTCGACTGGATTTTGATCCTGACATTGTTGCAGCTCTTGATGATGATTTTGACTTTGATGATCCAGATAATCTGCTTGAGGATGACTTTATTCTTCAGGCCAATAAGTCAACAGGAGAGGAAGAGGGAAGAGATATACAGTATGTGTGGTTTGTTTCAAAGCAGAGATGATGACCTAAGTGTTACTGCTTCAGTGGGGTGGTAACCATAGAACGTTACAGTTGGAAGAGACCTTCAAGATCATTTAATCTGAGACTTCTGTATTTTAGAGCAGAAAATGTGAGATTTATTGCTTTTCCTACCAAACCAGATTGATCAAACACCCTCCTGCCTAGACAAGAACCTTTCCTGAAATACCTTCCAGTTTTACTTGTGTAAAGTGATTTTGTTCTGTTACTTTTTAAGTTGTTTTGGTAGGTAATTTATGACCTTTACTTTAGGAAATCTGAGAATGAAGATGACAGCGAGTGGGAAGATGTGGATGATGAGAAGGGAGATAGCAGTGATGACTGTGATGACTCTGCAGGCCTATTGTCAGATGAAGATCGTATGTCTGTGCCCGGAAAAACCCACAGAGCTATAGCAGATCACTTATTCTGGAGTGAGGAAACAAAAAGTCGCTTCACCGAGTATTCGATGACTTCCTCAGTCATGAGGAGAAATGAACAGCTGACCCTACATGATGAGAGGTTTGAGAAGGTAAGGTCCCCAAATAAGGGATGCTTTAGTACTATCTTATGATATATATATATATATATATATATTTTTAATACCTGTCAACTTTAGCCCAGGTTGCAGTGCTCACCAACCACAAAGTCAATCATAGGAAATTTGCAACTATCCAGCTATAGGTTCATGTAGCCAGCATAAAGCAGAAGGGTATCAGTGCAGTACAGGAGCACAAAGACTGCAAAGGGAGCATAGAACTGTGCAGAAGAAGAGTAATCGCTTAGGAGGATGTGACTTTTCCAATTGATATCACACGCTTACACCTGGAGGTGATTCAAATGATGCCTCATTCAACCTGAATGGATAACCAAAAGTAGCTGTAATCGTTTTATTCTCAGTAACTGTGGTAGGACAACTCACATGAGTTTCTATTTGGCCCTTAAAACCCCCAGAAGTGGCCCTGAAAACCCCCATCATCTCTAATGTGCTTCTTTACTGTGTGTGTTGTATAGATTTGTCTCAGATTAGAATGTGAATTCCCCAAGGGCAGAGAGTTTTTTGTATTTTGCTCACGGATACATCTGAAAGCCTAAAATGGTGTCTTGGCATGTAGTAGAAGTTTAAAGTGTTCCATAAATGATAAATGTATGAAGGAATAGTTTCCTTCAAGGTGAATCTAAAGATAGAAGCAATCCAGTAGAGGACCTTGATGAAGCCAAGCGGGTTGAGGTTGATCTGGAAGCTGGACCATCCTCTGGCCAAGTCAACCAATCCGCCCGTGAGCTAAGTAGATGTTAGGAGCCTTGCTTTGTGCCTTGGTTTTTTGTTTTTTAATTTTTTTTTTTTTTTTTTTTTTTTTGAGACGGAGTCTCGCTCTGTCGCCCAGGCTGGAGTGCAGTGGCCGGATCGCCGCTCACTGCAAGCTCCGCCTCCCGGGTTCACGCCATTCTCCTGCCTCAGCCTCCCAGTAGCTGGGACTATAGGCGCCCGCCAACTCGCCCGGCTAGTTTTTTGTATTTTTTAGTAGAGACGGGGTTTCACCGGGTTAGCCAGGATGGTCTCAATCTCCTGACCTCGTGATCCACCCGTCTCGGCCTCCCAAAGTGCTGGGATTACAGGTTTGAGCCACCGCGTCCGGCTTGTTTTTTAAATTTTTTTAAAAAGAGAGATTGGGACCCAAAGCTAAAACTTTTGAGTGTTGAAAACAACGTATCTCTTTATTCAAACAGAGCATAAAAGCACCCTAGTTATTGTTGTTTTCCCTTTACGCACTCTGTGAGGCCAGTCACCCTAGTTTTGATTCTGGAAACAACGTGTATAGGTCAAAAGGAGTTGACTGATCAAACGTTCTTATTGTCCCCCTTGAATTCTGACATCCTGATTCTGAATTTCTCCAACAGTAATCCATAAGATGTATTTCTGAAGTATTGGGCTCATTGAGCACATCAAAATTCCATTTCTTTCCATTTCTCATCTGGAGTTTTCAGACATAACTAACACTGAGGAACATAATGGAAGTAGAGTATAAGACGCTTTTGAAAGTTTGAATTTTCACATACTGTATTTGGTTCTGTTGTAACAGATTAGCTCCAGGGTTTGTGATCCCAGCCTATAGACTGTTTATAAGGTTTTTAATCCCACCTGTCCTGTTGTTTGTTCTGTAGCACATAACACCTCCTAACATCATGTCTGATGTTGTGCTTCTTTACTGTGTGTGTTGTATAGATTTGTCTCAGATTAGAATGTGAATTCCCCAAGGGCAGAGAGTTTTTGTGTTTTGCTCATGGATACATCTGAAAGCCTAAAAAGGTGTCTTGGCATGTAGTAGAAGTTTAAAGTGTTCCATAAATGATAAATGAATGAAGGAATAGTTTCCTTCAAGGTGAATCTAAAATAAAGGCTCTTACCTTGCTACCTTCTCACCTAATACTATTTTCCCTCTTCTCTTGAGGGAGAAGCAAACTGTTGCTACACATCTCACACTTCAGGAGATATATCCCCCCCATTTACTCTTTGTCAAAGCTTAACAGTGTCAACACCATTTGCATAATATGATAATTATTGTCTAGACAAGAACGAAATATGTACATTAGTGGGAGAATTTTCAGTTGCACAATCTTTTAGTTTGCATAACTAAGGAATTTGAAAATATCTTCAGGCTGGGCATAGTGGCCCATGCCTATAATCCCAGAACTGTGGGAGGCCGAAACAGGTGGATCACTTGAGCCCAGGAGTTTGAGACCATCTTGGGCAATGCAGAGCCTGTTTCTATTAACAAAAATAAATAAAATAGCTGGGTGTGGTGGCATGTGCCTGTGGTCCCAACTGCTTCAGAGGCTGAGGAGGGAGGATCACTCGAGCCTGAGAGTTTGAGGCTGCAGTGAACGATGGTCGCGCCACTGTACTCCAGGCTTGGAGACAGTGAGATATTTAAAAAAAATAAATAAAAGAAAAAGTATCTTCAAAAATGTTTTGATGTAATCTGTGCTGCCTAGCATTTTGTTCTCCAAGCTGAGTAGAATAATGCCTTTCATTTACATGTTAAATGGAAGCCTATTTTTAGTCTAAGTGTAAGTCTTAAAGTACTGAGCAGAAATATCTTCCACATCCTATTGCATTAAATCCCTACTAATATTTTAATGGTAATTGTGATAGTACCTACTGATATTTTAATGGTAATTGTGATAGTACCTAAATAACTATTATGTAAGAATAAAATTAATGCAAAAAAATTTTAAATGTGTAGTCCTACTGAGTACATTTGCTTTTCATGGTATCTTTTCTTTGTTTATATTCAAGTTTTATGAGCAATATGATGATGATGAAATTGGAGCTCTGGATAACGCAGAATTGGAAGGTTCTATTCAAGTGGACAGTAATCGCTTACAGGAAGTTTTGAATGACTACTATAAAGAAAAGGCAGAGAAGTACAGTGACTTTTCTTTCCTTGTTTTTCTGTTCTTTTTTTAAAAAAAGAAAAAATTCCAAAGGTCTATAGTATAACTGAATTGAGGAAAAAATTAACCTAGTCAAAATCCATATTAAGAAAATGAAGAAGGAAAAAAAAAGATAGGAGGGGGGAAAAAAGAAAGTGGTACATTTTCCATAAACTTTGGCTCATGTATAGCTCATCTGTTTTGCCTACATTTTGGTGTTAAGCATTCTGAAGTAGAATGTAATGGGAATATACGAGGAGCCACTTTTTCCATATCTTTGACTTGAGAAGAGTCATGGTAGAATGTGTTTCGTTTTCTAATTTTTTTTTTTTTTTTTTTTTGAGATGGAGTCTTGCTCTGTTGCCCAGGCTGAAATGCAGTGGTGTGATCTCAGCTCACCTGCAACCTCCGCCTCCCAGGTTCAGGTGATTCTCCTGCCTCAGCCTCCTGAGCCGATGTGATTACAGGGGCATGCCGCCATGCCCAGCTAATTTGTGTATTTTTAGTAGAGACGGGGTTCCACCATGTTGGCCAGGCTGATCTCAAACTCGACCCCATGTAATATGCCCACCTTGGCCTCCCAAAGTGCTGGGATTATAGGCGTGAGCCACTGCACCCAGCCCATTTTTAATTTTTTTTACTTTCGTTTATTTTGCTTAAAAGTTTTGATAGAAGCATGAGTATTATTAGAGTGTGAAATATAAGGACAAACCAGGCATGGTGGCGTATACCTGTAATCCCAGCTATTTGGGAGGCTGAGACAAGATCGCTTGAACCTGGAAGACAGAGATTACAGTGAGCTGAGATAGCACCACTGCTTCCAGCCTGGGTGACAGGGCGAGACTCTGTGTCAAAAAAAAAAAAAAGAAATAAAGGGACACATTCCCCTTGGGAAATAAGATGATATTTCTAGTCTTTTGGGCTGAAGAATTATTCCAAGTATATGCTCTTTTCATCTTTCTGAAATGCCAAGTGTTTTGAGAAGTAGGTATTTACATCTCGCGGAAAGATAAGAATTTGTCTCTCCAGCTAGATTAGAGGAACTGACCAGCTGGTTATTTTAGCAAATCAGCATCCACATCAGGGTGACTCTTCTCTGAGAGAAACTGATGAAGTGTTCAAATCTGCTAGAAAGGTCTGATGTTCCATGATCACCATAATATATAGATCCCATAGCAGGACAAGGAGCTGTATAGTTTGAGTAAAATATTTGAATACTTCGCAGAGACAGATGAGTTATGCTTTTTTAGGCTTTAAAAACCTGTTTTCTTAGGAAGCTGCCTTGGAAAGACACAGCTAGATGTTACCTTCCTATCAGCTAAGTGAATATCCAAAACTCACTGGAGGGAAAAGGCAGGGCTGGGTGGAACAGAGTTTGACAGAAAATGACAGATAGGTCACTGGAATATGTGCGTTTTAAAACGCTGGTTTTTTCCCACAGCTAGAAATTGCAGTTTTAGTGACATAGTATAATAAGAGGTCATTTTCCCCCCCTCTCGGTCTTCACTTTTAAAAACTCATCCAAAAGTTGTGTAAAATTGAATACCCTTGAACCCTTGGAGGATCAAGACCTGCCAATGAATGAGCTTGATGAGTCTGAGGAAGAAGAAATGATTACTGTAGTCCTTGAAGAAGCCAAAGAGAAGTGGGATTGTGAATCTATTTGTAGTAAGTATATTCACTTTATGATAGTAATTTTAAAGTATTAAAGTATATCAACTTTAGTCTGGGCGTGGTGGCTCATGCCTATAATCCCAGCACTTTGGGAGGCTGAGGCAGGTGGATCACCTGATGTCAGGAGTTCAAGACCAGCCTGGCCAACATGGTGAAACCCCGTCTCTACTAAAAATACAAAAATTAGCCAGGCATGGCAGCGGGCACCTGTAATCCCAGCTACTCGAGAGGCTGAGGCAGAAGAATAGCTTGAACTCGGGAGGTGGAGGTTGCAGTGAGCCGAGATCACACCATTGTACTCCAACCTGGGCAACAAGAGCGAAACTCTAAAAAAAAAAAAAAAAAGCATATATCAACTTTGAAAAAATACATATATTTTAATAAGAGTTACGCTTTTAGGAAGTTTGTGAAAATTTATTTAGAAAGAGTAATATTCCAATATTGAATTGTAAGCAATTTATAAAACATTGATCAGAGACTCCAATGTTATTTTGCACTATGAAAACACAAAGTAAGAAATATAGTAGGAATTCAGTAATGCTTGGTGGAACTGAAAGTGTGCTTATTGATACATGACTTTTATTTGTTTGTTTAGGTACATACTCAAATTTATATAACCATCCACAGCTAATCAAGTATCAACCAAAGGTAAGTCCTAGTGTGCTAAGCTATTTGAAGGATGCAGTGCCTAAAAAATAGAGTGCACATTTTCACTCAGTAACTTTTTATCTTTGTGGCTAGCAGTGATATTAGAAAAAGCATCAACAGTATGCCATTAATGAGCTATTTTTTAATAGGAATGAGAAATAACTCTAGTACCATTTTATCTGTATTTCAGCCCAAACAAATTCAAATATCTTCTAAAACAGGAATACCTCTCAGTGTCTTACCAAAGCAAGGACTCACAGCAAAGCAAGCTGAAAGAATACAGATGATTAACGGCAGTGACCTTCCTAAAGTATCAACCCAGCCACGTTCTAAAAATGAAAGCAAAGAAGATAAAAGAGCAAGAAAGCAAGCTATCAAAGAAGAGCGCAAGGTAAAAAATATTTTTCAAATGTGAGGTTTACAAAGAGCTGGTGGAGGGGAAATTAGGGGAATTTTGTAAAAGCAGCCTGTATCAGTTTAAAGGTAAGAATAATACAAGTATATTCTTGTACTTACAACAGGAACGAAGAGTGGAGAAGAAAGCTAACAAGTTAGCATTTAAACTGGAGAAAAGAAGGCAAGAAAAAGAGCTGCAGAACTTGAAGAAGAATGTTGAGGGTCTAAAGCTATAGACAGTGGCGCATACAGGGCAAGGCACTTTATTAGGGGCTTTTCATTATCTTTAGTCATTGACTAGAACCTTCAGAAAGACATAACTGTTTGCCATTTTACTGGCAGATAAGAGGAAAATACAGTATTTGTATTATTTTTATACCAGCAAGTGTCCCCTGCCAACTGTCTTGTAAATACTGTAATGTTTTAATTTTTAATATAAGCTTACATTTGCTCTGAAATAAATGACTTCATGAATGTGAAATGTTTGGATAAATTAAAGGAAAATATCTTCATAACTTGAATGGAATTTTATTCATTTATTTGTATGGTTGTCATAGTTGTTTTTTGCAGATGTTTTCAAATATTTCTTTGAATCCTCTCCATGCCTTTTCAGGAATTACATGGTTTAATTTGCTGTAAATAGAAAAGTGGCCTGGTTAAACTCAATTTTGAAATGCTGACTTTATTCTGTTTAGTGTAAGATGAGTTTTTCTGAGAAGTTTCCACTGTTAGGAAGCTAAGTTTTTCCTTGCTGTATACAAAGGACTATTTCAAAAGGGTGGTAGAACTGAATATTAAGGTTCTTAAGATTCATATTTCCTGTTATATTACTGGATGGCTTGCTTTTGAGATTTAGGAACAGTGAAGGCAGGAAACAGAATAGTCAAGGAAATAAGAAAACTTACTTGACTTCAGTGAGTCCCTAGTTCAAAATCAGAAGTATTTATTTCAGTTTAAACTGGAGAGTTTGTCTTTTCAACATTAGTTAATCCTCGGAACCATTCATACTTGATTAAAATACATAGTTGAAAACTTTCCCTGTTTTTGATGAGTTGATTTTTGTTTTAACTGATTCAGACTTTTTCAAGGTTTAGGCAATGACATCATCACAGTTGTTGATTATTTGGTAAACTGTGACTTCTTGCAACAGATTAGTGGCCCTGGTTTATGTTCTTGACTAGTATGTTGTTATCTGGACTAAGCTGTAAAAATCTGTGAACACTGTTGCTCTGAGTTAGGAACAGAATGGCTGGGGCAGAACCATTTTTGGCAGGTGAGCTGCACTTGATATCTAAATTATTAGAAAACTGCCTTCATCTGTAATCATTTGCTTATGGCTTTTCAAAGCTGGTAGGTATTAGCTTGTTCTACCATGTGTGATCTGTTTAAATCTAAGTACTGTAGGATTTTTAAAGAGTTGTCAAAACTGATGGCATTAGGTATTCTACCAACATAGGCTAGAAAAAAATCTTGACTGGAGCTTGTCATTGCAGAAGTAGGATACTGGAGAGAATGTATTTAAGTGCCAGCCTGTGAAGTAAAGGGTCAGATGATGGTTTATGTCAATATTGAGAACGTAAGTACTAAAAGGATTGGCCATTTATTTTGATAGCTGTCTCAACTGAAGATTCTCAAAAACAACAAGAGTCTTATAGGCATTGGATGTTCCTTTGTCATGTTACTCAAATTCTGTGTTATGAGGTGCTAACTTTACTTCACTGTGTTTAAATCCATATATTATATATTTTGCAATTAAGAGAAAAAGACTAGGCCATGAGTCTTGATGAAACATACTGTGATTTAGGCGGATTAATACTCCAAACTTAAATATTTTAATTTTATTCTGAAGAACAAATTCATGATACTGTAAATGAATTTTCTGATATCTTTGTTGTCTAAAAATCTATAAATGATGATTGGGAACTGATCATAAAAGCTCCATGTTAAATGTTGGAAGCCCAAGAGATCAGAGGGTTTTTGCCTTCAGGAGCCACATGGTCTGAGGAGGCAGGATAGGTGCAGTGAAATGTAACTGGCGATACTATCACTGTTGTAGTAAGTACCACTTTTAATGAGAATCTTGGTACTTGCTGTTCCCCGGGAAGTGCTCTCACTGCAGACAGACCTTCCTCATGGTTGGTGCTCAGCTGTCACCTTCACTCTAGGCTATTCCCTGAGCTTGTATTTAAAAATACTGCATGCATCCCTCCCCTGCATCCCTGACCCTCCCTCCCCGGTTTATGTTCTCCACAACATCTGTTGACACAGACGACTGGTTTTCAGTCTCCTCTTGCAGGACAAACCCTGAAGGCACAGTGTTTTATTTATTGCTTTATCCTCAGGTCTGGAACGGTGCCTGGCATTCAGTATACAGTCACAAAGTAGTGTATGGATGAATGGATAGATGGGAAAGATTTCAGAAAAGAATTAAATGTGGAGAAAACCATAGCAGGGCCTAAACTCACTGGGGTTAGGGAGGAGAGAAAGGCCTAAGAGATCCCAGGCAGGGTGCAAAATCTTGAAGAATTTGTATCTTAAACCTTTTTTGTTTGTTTGTTTGCGAAGATGGAGTCTTGCTCTGTCACCCAGGCTGGAGTGCAGTGGTGCGATCTCAGCTCACTGCAGCCTGCAACTTCCAGGTTCAAATGATTCTCCTGCCTCAGCCTCCCGAGCAGCTGGGATTACAGGTGTGCGCCACCACGCCCGGCTAACTTTTGTATTCTTAGAGACAGGGTTTTGCCACGTTGGCCAGGCTGGTCTCGAACTCTTGACCTTGTGATCTGCCTGCCTCAGCCTCCCAAAGTGCTGGGATTTCAGGCATGAGCCACCAACACCCTGCCCACCTATTTTGTTTAAGCATTGCCCATGACTGGTGTTAAAACCACCTGGATATTGTGATACCACAGATGCTCCTTGACTCATGGTGGGATTATGCCCTGATAAACCCACCATAAGCTGAAAACATGGTAAGTCAAAAATGCATTTACTATACTTAACCTACTGAATATCATAGTTCAGCCTAGCATACCTTAAACTTGCTCAGAATACTTTCCATTAGCCCACAGTTGTGCAAAATCATCTGGCAATACAGTACGCTGTAGAGTTACCAGTTTGCCCTCGTGATCACGTGGCTGGCTGGGAGCAGTGGCTCGCCTCTGCTGCCCAGCATCATGAGAGAGGATTGTACCACTTTCTACTGAATACATATTGCTTTCTCACCATCATGGAAAAATTGTGAAGTTGAACCATCATAAGTTGAGGACCGTCTGTACTGTTACTTTACAAGTCTAAGTGTCTGAAGTGCAGTTACCGCTTGTGTGTATTACCTGTGATGCCCTGTATCTACGCCTCCATTGTGATGTCATCAAGTCACCTCAGTTGAAAGAACTCTAACTTCTTGTAACTTTACTGTTACATTTTCAATACTTTTATGTTACTTCTTCATATGGGTTGACATTGCTGTGCTTTATCAGTCTTGTTCCAGTTAAAGGGCAGAGAAGGTAGAAATTCTAATGGCCTTGCATTTTTATTGTGAAACTTACAGGAGAATGTTTAAAGCAAACACAGGGCTACTGTTCAAGTTAAGAAATACAACATAGAAGTCCCCAGTGAATCCATCCTTGATTTCTTTTCTTTTCTTTTCTTTTTTTTTTTTTTTGAGACGGAGTCTCGCTCTATCACCAGGGCTGGAGTGCAGTGGCCGGATCTCAGCTCACTGCAAGCTCCGCCTCCCGAGTTCCCACCATTCTCCTGCCTCAGGCTCCGGAGTAGCTGGGACTACAGGTGCCCGCCACCTCGCCCGGCTAGATTTTTGTATTTTTTAGTAGAGATGGTGTTTCACCCTTAGCCAGGATGGTCTCGATCTCCTGACCTCGTGATCCGCCCGTCTCGGCCTCCCAAAGTGCTGGGATTACAGGCTTGAGCCAACACGCCCGGCCCATCCTTGATTTCATTTCACTCTTTGCCCTCAGGTAATCCAGCTGTCATACAAGTTGAACATCTCTAATCCAAAATCCAAAACGTTGAGTACCAATGTGAGACAACAAATAGAAAACACCACGCATAAGTACTTAATACAAGCTTTGTTTCATGCACGAAATTATTTAAAATATTGCATAAAATTACTTTCAGGCTGTGTGTATAAGGTGACATCTGAAATAAAGTGTTTAGACTTGGGTTCCATCCACATGATATCTTGTTCCAAAATCTGAAAGAAAAATCTGCAACACTTCTGGTCCCAAGCATTTTGGATAAGGGATACTCAACCTGCATTAAGTATTTCCTTCTTTTTTAAAGCTACTTGTATAGTATCCGTAAACACAACACCTTGTTTCATTTTGAACAACTGAAAGAAACAAACATAGCTTTTTGAGGGCAGTATTTGCTACCAATTAGATGAAAGCTTCCTAGGGAAGAGGAACTGTGAACAGTCCCTGGGTCTGACTTCCACTTCTAGAGTTTACAGGAACCCATATTTAGATATCAGTGAGCAAGGTGATGAGTGAGTTTTAGGGAACAAGTCACAGTTTAGGCATCCAGAATGTGCAGAAATATGCTTAGAGGATTGTATTCTTGTTTTATATTTTCTGCTTCTAAACTCACCCTGACCTCTCAAGATCAATGCAGAACCTTCCTATGGGGTGAAATGAGTGTCTCCAATTGATTTAGAGATCAGGATATGGAAGGGAGAGCAGGCACTTTATTAGAATGTGGCCAAACATGCCAAGTGTAGAACAAAATGGGAGCCAGGACTTCCTTGAATATACTATCTTGACATTATGAAGGCAGTGAATATCTTAGTCATGATAGCCTTCAACACGTCTGTTTCTTTAATCACACACCTCAAACCTCGACTGTTTGCTCTTTGGTTGTGGTGCCTAGCTATCATACTGGGAATTCTCTTTTCTCTATCCATTGTATAATTGCCTTTTCCTATATCTCATTCACATGCTTGTGGATCACATCCTCCAGTAATTCATGAAATGGGGTACAGGGGATGTAGACTTTTTGGGAACTTGGATGTCTGGAAGTATATTCTACTCTTATGCTGGATTGACAGCTTGACTGGATATAGAATTCTTGGTTGTAGATTACCTCAGAAGTTTAAAGGGTTTCTTCCATTAGTTTCCATTTCCAATTTTGCTTTTTGGGAATCTGAAGCCATCCTGATTGCTGATCGTTTTTATCTAATTTTTCTGTGGAAGTCTGTAGAATCTGTCTTCAGTGTTCTGAAACTTCCATTTTACTGAGTATTTTAAATCAGAAGGTGTATTAGGGTTCTCTAGAGGGACAGAACTAATAGGATAGATCTACATATAAAGGGGAACTTATTAAGTATTAACTCACAATCACAAGGTCCCACAATAGGCCGTCTGCGAGCTGAGGAGCAAGGAGAACCAGTACAGTGCCCAAACTGAAGAACTTGGGAGTCTGATGTTTGAGGGCAGGAAGCATCCAGCACAGGAGAAAGATGTAGGCTGGGAGGCTAGGCCAATCTAGTCTTTTCACATTTTTTTTTTCTGCCTGCTTTAGATTAGATCCACGCTGGCAGGTGACTAGATGGTGCCCACCTAGATTAAGGATGGGTCTGCCTTC